>NW_017298003.1:389358-400766 GCF_001594075.2 Trachymyrmex cornetzi
AAGCCTATGGATTCTCCAGCGGGCTACCGTCCCATTTGCCTTCTGGACGAGGTGGGCAAGTTATTTAAAAGGGTGATTGCGGCCGCATCATCCGGCACCTCTCCCGGGAAGGAGGTAGAATACTTGTCGAATGGACAATACGGTTTCCACGAGGGCCGCTCCACGGTCGACGCGATCGGCCGGGTGAGGGCATTCGCGGAGGCTGCTGGTAGGGAGGAGAGGATGATTGTAGCGGTGTCGCTCGACATCGTTAACGCCTTCAACACCCTTCTCTGGAGCCGGGTGAGGGAGGCGATGGAGTATTTCCAGCTGCCCCCTTACCTGGTCGCCGTGATTGAAGATTACTTCCGGCAGAGGAAGTTGGAATACGTAGACAGGGACAGTAGAAGTTGCGGAGTGGCGGTATCGTGTGGGGTCCCGCAGGGGTCCGTTCTGGACCCCTTGCTTTGGGACCTAGCGTACGATGTCGTCCTCTGCACAGTTCTCCCGCCGGGAGCCGAGTTAGTGGGCTATGCCGACGACACTCTGATGCTCGCGGCGAGGGACGACTGATGGGGCGCGGTGGGGGGTGCGTGCCACGCGACCGCTCGTGTCGTGGGTTCGATCACGGACCTGGGCTTGGAGGTAGCTCCCCAGAAAACGGAATGTATGTTCTTTCGTAACGGGAGGTGTGGGGCGCCTCCTTCGGCCTGGATCCTTTTAGGGACGACCCGCGTCCGGGTGACCCCCACGATCAGATATCTGGGGCTTACCCTGGACGGCCGTTGGGGATTTGGCGCGCATTTTGCTGTGCTGGCCTCCAGGGTGGGCAGAATGGTGGGCGCACTCGCTCGCCTGATGCCCAACCTGGGTGGTCCGGGTGACTCCGTGCGCAGGATGTACGCGTACGCCATCATGTCATGTCTTATGTATGGCGCCCCGGTGTGGGCGGGGGAGGCGGAGGGTAGGGCCGACCTAAGGAGGACTCTGTACCTGGTGCAGAGGCGGCTCTCCCTTCGCCTCGCGCGCGCGTACAGAACGGTGTCTCATGCGGCGGCCACGGCCCTCGCGGGACTTCTGCCGGCCGACCTAGCGGCTGGCGTACTCAAGAGAGTGTACGAACGTACCCGGGTACTGACGGGTAGGGGAATCGCCCCTGCCCCGAGGGTTGTGGACGCCGTTCGCGCGCGGGAGAGACACCACGCGTACAGCCTCTGGGCTCTCCGCCTGACGGATCTCACAGGGTTTGGCACCCGGACCACCGCAGCACTCGCGCCCTGCCCACTAGAGTGGACCGACAGGGCGTGGGGCGGGTTGTCATTTAGGGTGATGCAGGTTCTCACTGGGCACGGGTGCTTCGGTGAGTACCTGTGTCGGAACGATAGGGAACCCACGGCACAGTGCTACCACTGTGCGGCCGACCGGGACACGGCGGAACATACACTCCGGGTACGTCCCCAATGGGAGGACGAACGTCGAGCCCTAGTCGCAGTGGTTGGCGAGGATCTCTCGCTCCGCGGACTCGTGCGGGCCATGCTGCGGAGCGAGGGGTACTGGAAGGCGTTGGCGCCTCCTTCTGCGAGGACGTCATGTCCCAGAAGGAGGCTGCCGAGCGCGAGAGGGAGGCCGAGGCAGTCTCCCCGCGACGTCTCCGTCTCCAGCGGGAGATGGGGCCACGGGCGGCGGGCCCCCGCGAGGGAATCGCCCCCGTCATGTGAGACCGGGGGGTAGGGAACGCGAGCCGGTTGGGGGCGCAACGGGCGTGGACGTGCTGGTCGGCGTCGCCGCCGGGCGGCGCGGTCCGCGTACAACGGTCGGGGACGCGGAACAAGCGCGCGCGGGGTCCCGTGCGCCCTGCCCGTCAGGAGGACGGGTTGAGCGCCAAGGTGCCCGATCCGAGTGACGAGGAGGGCCGTGTCCGCGCCCATGGCGCCCCCGAGTTTCCCGGGGACCCCGTCGGCGTCATCGGCGACGTTATGACATGGGCGGGGGAGGGGGGACGACGGCGACTGGCTGTGACGGGCCCCTTCTGGGCTCTGATCGGCTGCCCGCCCTCCTCCCCACCTGCTCCTCGGCGAGCGAGTGGGGCGGCAGGGACCGGTCTCTGTCGCCCCATGTGCAAGGGCGTACAGCGCGGACCTCTCCCCCCGTGCGATGAGGGGAGAGGATAAGAGGCCGCTCCGCGAGCGGGGCATTCGCGGGGCGACTTCTGCCCCTCACGTTGGGGTCGGGCGGGGAGGAGGTGGTGTACCCTCTCCACCCATTAGTGTTTGTGGAGTTCCTCCTTTCCTAAGGAGGCAGACCTGGAGGATAGGAGTACACAACTAGGCGCGGGGGGGAGTCGGGTAGAATGCTACACGCGAACCCCGGCCCCCCCGGAGTAACGTTTCGGTAGGGACATCCGGGGAGGGTTTAGTGGGTGCGAGTCCCACACTCTCCCTCGCCCCCCCCCCCCCCCCCGGGGGGGGGGGGGGGGGCGAGGGGGGTAGTGCATTAGCATTTCCTCCTCGATAAAAAAAAAAGTATTTTCCAATGCGATGCCAATATTGGCTATATAATGGGTATGTGATGTTAGCATCCCAACTATAGTATTCAGGAATTCTGATTAGAGTTCCCGTTTCTTTTTGACGAGACAAAAAGTTCTATATAATTTATAACAAGAGTTCCGCTTAATAAGTATTTTTAAACAATTTTTAAGAAATGGGCTGCTAACTTCTTATCGAAAATCGAGATCCAATAGTTCTGAGCAGCCCAATAGCTTCATTTCATGAATACTTAGAGTTCCTGATACATAAAAAAAATTTTTGAAAATTAAAAAAATAAAAAATTTTTGAAAAATCAATTTTTAGATACAATAGTTATGAATAGACTTCCTGCTTCCTTTCAACAATACGAAGAGTTCTCTCAACTTTTTAATTCGAGATTCCCTTAACAACAATCTTTAAACAATTTTTAATAAATGGGGTGCTAACTTTTTATCGAAATTCAAGCTCGAATAGTTCTGAGCAACTTAATAGCTTTACTTTGTGAATACATAGAGTTCCTAATACATAAAAAACAATTTTGACAATCAATAAAATTTAAAAAAAAAATAAAAGAATTTTGAAAAAATTTTTTTATACAATAGTTCTGTCACATGTTAATTGTCATTCTGTCTATTTCGACGAGTTCTGAGTGATTAAAATTAACACAGACCCAAAAATAAGAGAGATGAACTTAAAACAAAATTTGAAAAATTAGTTGCAAAAGCACATATCTCCTTATGTAGCCATCCAATCGCATTTTTATCTAATACTTTTCGTTAGAGCTCGTCGAGAACCGCCCAGAACGCCAATCAGGACTACTGAGTACTCTTAAAAAATTTTCAATGACCCTTCCAATGTAGCGTATCTCGCAAATCGTTGGCCCAATCGCTTTTTCACCTGATACTTTTCGTTTGAGTTCGTCGAGAACTGCCCAGAACGCCGATCAGAACTATTCAGTACTCTCAAAAAATTTTCTCTTTTTTTGAGAAAATTTTTTGAGAGTACTGAGTAGTTCTGATCGGCATTCTGGGCAGTTCTCGACGAGCCCTGACGAAAAGTATTAGGTGAAAAAGCGATTGGGCCAACGGTTTTCGAGATATTGGAACATTTAAACTCTATCATCTAACATTTTCGAAGTCCGACGTCAAAAATTTTTTGAGAGTACTGAGTAGTTCTGACTGGCATTCTGGGCAGTTCTCGACGAGCCATGACGAAAAGTATTAGGTGAAAATGCGATTGGATGGCTACATAAGGAGATATGTGCTTTTGCAACTAATTTTTCAAATTTTGTTTTAAGTTCATCTCTCTTATTTTTGGGTCTGTGTTGATTTTAATCGCTTAGAACTCTTCGAAATAGACAGAATGACAATTAACATGTGACAGAACTATTGTATAAAAAAGTTTTTTTCTAAATTTTTTTATTTTTTTAAAATAAATTTTGTTGTATGTCAAAATTGTTTTTTATGTATTAGTAACTCTAGGTATTCACAAAATAAAGCTATTAAGTTGCTCAGAATTCGAGCTCGAATTTCGATAAAAAGTTAGCACCCCATTTTTTAAAAATTGTTTAAAAATTGTTATTAAGGGAATCTCGAGTTAAAAAGTACAGAGAACTCTTCGTATCGTTGAAAGGAAGCAGGAACTCTATTCAGAACTATTGTATCTAAAAATTGATATTTCAAAAGTTTTTAATTTTTATTTTTCAAAAATTTTTTTTATATATCAGGAACTCTAGCTATTCACGAAATGAAGCTATTGGGCCGCTCAGAACTATTGGATCTCGATTTTCGATAAGAAGTTAGCACCCCATTTTTAAAAAATTGTTTAAAAATACTTATTAAGCGGAACTCTTGTTATAAATTATTTAGAATTCTTTGTCTCTTCAAAAAGAAACGGGAACTCTAATCAGAACTCCTGAGTACTATAGTTGGGGTGCTAACTTCACATACTCCTATATAATAGATGCCAATCTATAACCAATATTGCATGTCAGTCGTTACACAATATTGGCCATATAATAAATGCCAATGTGTAGCCAATATTGCATGTCAATCATTATCCAATATTGGCTCTACATTGGCCAGTATTTCCCAATATGATACCAATATTGGCTATATAATAGATGCCAATGTATAGCCAATATGGCATGTCAGTCGTTACATAATATTGGCTATATAATAAATGCCAATGTGTAGCCAATATGGCATTTCAATCATTACCTAATATTATCTTTGTTTGTTATTTATTTATTATTTATTTACTTATTTGTCTTTATTATAGGATATGTATTGTGGATAAATTGTTTATATCATACATGTACAATTAAGTAACACATTTATTAATCGAAGAAATGGTGAACTCATAACGCAGAAGGCTCATAGTCCAAAAGTCCCAGGTTCGAATCCCGTAGGTAAGTGAAGTGTCACACAGTTATTTCTAATATTGATTATACATTATTACAGGAATATTAGCGAATATTGAAAAACCATGTATAGCCAATGTAAAACATTGGGTAAGAATTGAATCCCCAATTTTGGCTAAATATGACTAGGCGTCTATTTTACAATATTGGACCAATATTGGAGATTAAAGTTTTGCCCAATATTGGCAAAATATTGGAAAAGTAATGTATAGCCAATGTAAAACATCGGGTAAAAATTGAATCCCCAATATTGGTCCAATATTGTTGAACCAATATTGGCTAGATATGACTAGGCTTCTACTTTACAATGTTGGACCAATATTGGTTATCCAATGTTTTAATATTGGCTCTACATTCGTTTCCCAATATTACGCCAATAATTTGTGCTACTAGGGTTCTTTCAAATAAAAATATATTATATTAAAAATATCTGCAATATATTCTATTATTTAGTGTACGTATCCACTGAGCGCGTCACGTGTCTTTCGCGTCGCGTCGTGACGCGGTGGACGACGCGACGCGTGACGCGCTCGGTGGATATGTACCCTTATATGAAATAAAAAGAAAAACAAATGTATAAAAAATATACAAATAGTGTCTGCCCATATCTATATCCATATTCATATATATCGCACATATATATTTTTAATAAAATTTAAATTGATAGTAAAATTTTATTGCAGTAAAATTTTATTGCTAAAAATTACTTAAAATTAACAAAACTAAAAATATTTAAGAAGCAAATGGAATGTAAATGTAAGCTAAGTTAATATCTTAATTATTATTTGTATAACGTTTATATATTTCTTTTTAATCTTTTTACTTTAATTTATACTAATTTTGTCACTCAAAAAAAACTCACGATGTTGTAATTGTAATTTCACAAATTTCCATATCAGTACTCAAACACATGAGAACTATAATTTAAAGAACTATGCATGCTCTTCCTCTCTTGATTGGAAAACAAATGTTAAAAATCCCTATGATTTCCGTTAAATTCAAATAAATTTTTACTTTCCAGAGATTTTCTAGATAACAAAGTCTTGCAATTTGATGACGAAGTTTATAACTGACTAATTTTGCAATAAATTATCCGTATGCGTTTATTATTATGCATTATTTATCAAACTCTCATATATTTGTTCGTAATTTAAACCCGTTAACTTTATGCTTATACCGGCAATGTGCGCTTCATTTTCAGAGTATCGCAAAAATATACAATTTTGTCATTTGGTAATTACAACAAAACCGGAAATTACTTGATAATTTTTAAAACAGAATAATATCGCGAAGTACAAGCTGACATTTCTGCATTCAGGAACGTCGCAGAAATTTTTCCATATTATATTATAAATTCGTCTAACAAAACGTTTAAAAAATCAATATATTTCTTTTAATTTGATAAAAACCAATGTTTTTCTACTTTTTTCAAATTTCAATATATTATCATGTACATTCAATATATTATAAAAATTAATTGTGCAATGCCTATAGATATTTTATGATTAAAACGAAATTAAAAGAGAAATAAATGTATTTAAAAAATACAAATGTTTGTTTATTCATCATAAACGACACAACACAGTAAAAATTTATTTTTTCCAATTTGGCGAAGAAATAGAATAAATACGAAAAAATTCGTATTTATTTCGAATTTCTTTTCTTTAAAAAAGAAATGAATTAAATATTTTAATTTGAAAAGAGTAAACTATAATTTTATAAAATTGTCCTCAAATACGTGGCTAATAAATAAACAATAAAAAAGGTTGAGCATATGCCACACATTAGATCTTGTTAGTGAATAATATCATAAATATATTCGCATATAGAATTACAAGAATTAACGATAATTATGCTAGTTACAATTAATCACAATATATAAACGTTTCGGCCCTAATTGTTGGCATTCATTTCTTTAGAAAAAGTGTTTCTGTGGGACTACATACGTAGTATATAAATTCACATAAGAATCATACAAGCATTAAGATCCAGCTAGACCGTGTAAGGCTTTGATTCCTATAGTAAGTTTTATATTTTCTCATTATCGAGAAAGTTGAAATGCAGCACTACTAGAATCAAATTACATTTTGCTAAAGTCCATCGAACGTTCTTCGAGCGCGCAAGCCGATTAACGACTGCAGGATTGATTACATGATCTTGAGCAAATGTTGGCGGCGACTGAACGGCTTGCATGAAGAAAAAGAAGTGAAGAACGAAGACTCTCGCTTTTTGTTTTCCGAAAATCGAAAGCCAATTGCCGAAAGCCGAAAGTATTCTCTCGCCTTTCGAGAGACGCGCGTCGAGCCCGCGACCTATCTAGGGCGCGATTCCATAATTGTCTTTTACGCCTACCGATGAGCAGTTTTTTCACCATATAAAATATCTGCGCAACGACACCGACAACTGTCGGTAGGCGTGTAAAGACAGTTACAAAATGTAGGCCTGGTTTGGTGTTAATGTACGTATAGTGGGCCCGAGTGGGCCAGTGTCAGGCAACGGCATCATTTCAATTATTAGCGCCGCGGGATCTCGGTGAGTCAGAAAAGCGTGACATTCGCGCGCGGGGCCATTGGCCAGTAATCAGACCAATGTTAAAAATCCGGGACTTCTAGCGTCGATTGCCTAACGTTGCTGGTATACGTACTATATTGGCAATTTACGAAGAAAGGAGAACTAACCAAAGTATATATGTGTAAGAGAGAAGACAAATTTCGGCTCACGTTATCCTTGCCGTGTACATATAACGACTTGCCTCGCATATATGCATAATGTATATGTATACATAATGATGCGCGCGACCTTATAAGAAAGATGAATTATAAACACTTCTCAGGGATTCGATCGAATACTTATATTTTTCTCATGTACGTAATTGATACTTAAAAGCTTGTTCCAGTCACATGAATAAATAAGACGAAGAGAAATACAAATATTTTTTATTTCTAATAACATTTTATATATTAATACTTTTTTCACGTAAAAAAATGCAACTGTAATTTATCACGCTCACTTTTAATAGCATTATCTTCACTTTTTTTGGGGTGCGTTCCATTTTCACACTCACATTCTGTAAATATCAGTTCGTCCTTGTCGTCTATCAAATATTGAGCAGAGACAAATGATACTTATAAGCGTAGTAAGCACAAAAACGGAACGCATTTTTTCTTTTCAATTGCGTTTGCGTTCTTTAAGTTATTGAACATTTTCATTTTATAATTCTTTTATAATTCTTTAATTCTTATTATATAATATAAATTAAAGCAGAAAGATATAATATATTGTAGAATTGTTTAATAGATAAATGTTAAAATATAAAATTATACACAAATCGTGACAATAAATCTAATTAATCGTGAAATCGTTACAAAATAATAATAATATTATATATAAAAATATAAATATTGTTATACCCGAGTTGTGTCGTCGCTCGTTATACGACGAAGTTCGCCGTCTCTGAAGGAAGAAGAGCGCGTTGCCTAGCGACGAACGTTGTGGTGGGATTAAAAACAGCTTGGAGTGTAGCTGTTAAAACGTTCGGACGTGTTTCTTTCTCCCTGGAATATTAACGATCTATTTTGGCTTTGTATTTCGTTGGAGTTCTGTTTTGTGCTTGGAGAGAGAGAGAGAATAAATAACTAAATATCCTTTTACTTCCGATTTGTTTATTTCGGCGGCTCGGGAGTACAAGTCCGTAACGAGCCGAACGGATACCGCGAGACGGTTGCGCGGACGAACGAGACGAACGGACGGACATAACAATATAATAAAAATATAAAATAAAAATAAAAAATGTAAATATAACATAAAAATATAATTATATTTTTATTATTAACCTTTAAACTACGAGAATAACACACTTGTATATGGCATATCCAATTTAATTCTAATGCCTATAACTCTCGTAAAAACGAACATATTGTAACAAATAATTATTATATTCAGGCTGTAATTAATAAATAAAGTAAAATGCCTTTTAGAGTCAACACAAGTTACTAACGTGTATATTAAGGCGATGTTAAAATCTCCTGTTTTACCCACATTTCCATTCGGTGAAAAATCTCTGTATTGGATGTACGGATTGCAAAAGTATTATTGCTTAAATTAAAGTACGCACAAACAGGACCTCAGTTGCACTGGATTTCATGAGAAAATCGAAAAAAAGTTTCAGATTCGTTAAAAATTCCGTTACTTTTGGCTCGTACAACTGTCACCTCAGATATATATTTGCTTGATATAAGAGTTTTAGAGTCCATATCTTGAAAATAAGCGTGCAGCTGAGGTCACATTATTGAAACGAACGATACCGAGTTTGTAGAACTAAGATTGAAAGTCTAGAAAAGAAATATTTCCACCGAATAGAAAATACGTGTATACAGATGTTTTGCGAAGACTTGGACTGTCAACAGAGCCGAAATTCCGTGTAGCAGTAGTTGCGCGGTCTTGCGATAGATGGTGCTGGCATATGTTAGATAAGAACAGATGTATGCGTTTGAGTAAGACAGAATGATATATATTATATAATATAATGTAAAAACTAAATCAAAGATGTCGCCACTATTATCGAAATTGGAATTAAAAAAGTCTGCACTATCGACCTTGATTGAGTTGGGTAATCGGTTTAATATCCCCTTAAGGAGGTTATACCCTAGTAGCACAGAACATTGGCTATACATTGGCTAAGATTGGCTAAGGTCCAGTTTCACAACTGACGGTTAACTCTTAACCGAAGTTCAACTTATTCATTATCTCTTTTCAATTCTAGAATTGGAAAAAGGTGACAAAAAAGTTGAACCTCGGTTAAGAGTTAACCGTGAGTTGTGAAACTGGGCCTAAATATTGGTTATATTGGGGATACATTGGCCAAGATTTCCCAATGTAATGCCAATATTGGCTATATAACAAATGTCAATGTATAGCGAATATTGCATATCAATCATTGGCTCTACATTGGCGATACATTGGCCAATATTTTCCAATGCAATTCTAACATTGGCTATATAATAGATGCCAATGTATAACTAATATTACATATCAGTCGTTACACAATATTGGCCATATAATAAATGCCAATGTGTAGCCAATATTGCATGTCAATCATTATCCAATATTGGCTCTACATTGATGATACATTTGCCAATATTTCCCAATGCGATGCCAATATTGGCTGTAATACAATAGATGCCAATGTATAGCCAATATTGCATGTCAGTCGTTACATAATATTGGCTATATAATAAATGTCAATGTAAAGTCAATATTGTATATCAATCATTATCCAATATTGGCTTTACATTGGCGATACATTGGCCAATATTTCCCTATGCAATGCCAATATTGGCTATATAATAGATGCCAATGTATAGCCAATATTGCATATCAGTCGTTACACAATATTGGTTATATAATAAATGCCAATGTGTAGCTAATATTGCATGTCAATCATTATCCAATATTGGCTCTACATTGGCGATACATTGGCCAATATTTCCCAATGCGATGCCAATATTGGCTATATAATAGATGCCAATGTATAGCCAATATAGCATATCAGTCGTTACACAATATTGACTCTACATTGGCGATACATTGGCCAATATTTCCCAATGTAATGCCAATGTTGACTATATAATAAGTGCTAATGTGTAGCCAATATTGCATGTCAATCATTACCTAATATTGTCTTTATTTGTTATTTATGTATTATTCATTTATTTATTTAGGGTAAGTTTGGGTGAGATGGGACAACGGGTGAGATGGGACACTTCAATTTTCAGCTGCTTTAACGTGCGCATTCCCGCTAATAACTGCATAGGATATTAAAGTTTTATACATTAATGAAAATTCATCCACTCCCGTCGTCAATTTTCTATTGTGTTCAAAATTATTAAGAGTTATTTTTTGGTCGGGTGAGATGGGACAGGCATAAATTTTTGTAATTATTTTTTGGAAAGTCCTTCAAGCCAAGTGGTTAATATATTTAGTTTCCATACGAAAGGATCGAAGCATTTGGACCTCGGAGAAGGTATGTATATGACTATTGCGCTCAGTTCATGCTCAGGTTACGCACAAGTTGATGTCCCATCTCACCCGCCATATTCGGGTGAGATGGGACATTTTTTGGCGGGGGAGTTGGGACAGTGCCAAGTTCATTGGAAACGATTTTTTCGACTATTTATAATGATTATATCATCAAGTTGTACATTTTAACCCTATTTGAAAGTGAATAAGACACATTCGATATACTATATTGAGATATAAAGCCCGTACGGACTTTAGAAATACAAACAAAAAAGAGATCCGGATCGTCAAGCGAAGCGAAGCTTTTAACGTCATTAACTAATAGGCAACAAGTGCGAGACAAAGCCGAGAAAAAAAAACTAGCAGACAAAAAGAAGTTGCAATTAGCAAAAAAGAAATTAAAACATTGTGTTTCGGACAATGAGGATATAGAGTCCGATGTCTGCATGCAAATACAACGCAAA
>NW_017298003.1:401109-401959 GCF_001594075.2 Trachymyrmex cornetzi
AAAACAGCGAAAAATATTTCATAAATCGTGTAATCCTATGGTTTAGATATGAAATAAACATAATATACACTATATATTTATGATAGTTTAGCGTGTGCGGTATGAGAAATGATTTTCCAAAAAGTGTCCCATCTCACCCGAACTTACCCTATCTTTATTATTGTGGATATATTGTATATTGTGGATAGATTGTTTATATCATATATGTACAATTAAGTAACACATTTATTAATCGAAGAAATGGTGCAGCACATAACGCAGAAGACTCATAGTCTAAAGGTCCCGGGTCCGAATCCCGTAGGTAAGTGAATTTTCACTCAATTATTTCTAATATTGATTAAACATTATTTTAGGAATATTAGCGAATATTGAAAAACCATGTATAGCCAATGTAAAACATTGGGTAAGAATTGAATCCCCAATATTGGCTAAATATGACTAGGCGTCTACTTAACAATATTGAACCAATATTGGAGATTAAATTTTTGCCCAACATTGGCGAAATATTGGAAAAACAACGTATAGCCAATGTAAAATATCGGATAAAAATTGAATCCCCAATATTGGCCCAATATTGTTGAAACGATATTGATCCAATATTGTCGAACCAATATTGGCTAGATATGACTAGGCGTCTACTTTACAATATTGGACCAATATTGGTTATCAAATGTTTTAATATTGGCTGTACATTCGTTTCCCAATATTGCGCTAATAACACAGGCCTGCAAAATTGGAGGTGTTGAAAGTTGATTGGGATTTAACTATGTTTTCTTAAGTAATTTTTCACGCTGAATCCGAATCCGGCGGCAGAATTGCTCTATCACGTCAGGTTTTTGAGAAAAGTGAG
>NW_017298003.1:402899-404772 GCF_001594075.2 Trachymyrmex cornetzi
CAAAAACCTGACGTGATAGAGCAATTCTGCCGCCGGATTCGGATTCAGCGCGAAAAATTACGTAAGAAAATATAGTTAAATCTCAATCAACAAAACCATGCAGGCCTGTGTAATTTGTGCTACTAGGGTAAGGGCATCAAACACATATTAATATCTACGCTTTAAACGGACTATATACATATGAAAGTTGTGTTCATAATATTCTGTTTTTATTGGGCAACACATTTTTATAGATCATTTATTTTATTTGTTATTTTTATTGTTATAAATAAAAAGTTTTTTAATGATAACAAACATCTAAATTTTTTTGTATAAGTAGAGAAGACCGAACGTTCCCCCCTCCCACCACTTAACCAAATCTTAATAAAGAAATTATATAACAATACGCTATTTATGCGCTTTCAAAATCTGCAAGAAAAAATTTTTGCGCTCATTTCAGTTTAGCTAAAAAAAAAAAATTGTTGTAGGGGTCTGAGTAGGCTATCAGTCAGCCCCCCTCTTCCCTCCACGTGTTAATAACAATTGATTTAGAAAATACACAGAATTTATGCGCTATTGATGCGTTTTCTTATTCACATAGTTTTAATTTTTGAGCTGCATCCCTTAAGGCACTTTCTTCTGGAGCAAACAGTCACATTCATCCTTAAGTTGTTCAAAATTGCAAAATTACACTAACTGTGCAAAAAATATCTTCGATTTATACGCTACTATTTCCAAGCAATTTCGATTTTTGCGCTGCAAACCTTGAGGGACTTCCCTCTTGGAGCAAACGATCATATTTATCCTTAAGTTCTTAAATCGTTTAAAATTGTAAAATTACACTATCTAACTATGCAAAAAATATCTTCGATTTATGCACTACTATTTCCAAACAATTTCGATTTTTGCGCTGCAATCCTCAAGGCACTTTCCCCTTGGAGTAAACAGTCATATTCATCCCTATATAAGTCGTTTAAAATTACAAAATTACATTATCTAACTATTCAAAATATATCTTCAATTTATGTGCTACTATTTCCAAGCAATTTCGATTTTTGCGCTGCAACTCTTAAAAGACTTCCATCTTGGAGCAAACTGTAATATTCGTATCTAAGTCATTAAAAATTATGAAAATACATACTTTGACTGTGCAAAGTATATTTTCGATTTATGCGCTATGAATTCCAAGCAATTATGCAATTAAAAGTATTTATTCGTTTCTTGATGAATAAAAATATAATGTATATTCGAATGGGTATTTTCATTCATTTTTTCAAATATTAAGTGTATTTATTGGGCACAATACCTTCTTCAAAATCTTCTTACATCATCTCTGACTTTTTAATAGAAACGCAATTGCTTGGAATTCATAGCACAAAAATCAAAAATATACTTTGCATAGTTAAAGCATGTATTTTCAGAATTTTTAATGACTTACATTGTTAGAAATTTCTCAATGAATTTTAATTAACATATAAAGGAAGCATGTGGTTATGCACGAAACTAAATGTAATGAATGATGTAAATAAAAACTAAATTACAGTAGTCTTAAATGTGATGAACGTGTGTATTGAAATTAATGAACACATTATTATAGAAATTAATTTACACGTTAATAAAAAGTACGAGATCTGTAACTGAAAAGTAATTTACGTTAATGACATGTAAGAAACGTAAACGTATTAAACGTTAAGCGTTAATAGTATTAGGCTTAATTAAAATATTATTAATATTCGTAAATGTAAAAGTACATTAAATTTCAATACGCTTAACTTTTAAGTTAAACTGTACTGCAAATTTAAATTTCATTAATATGTACATTAATAGTTATTTCAATTACGATTAATTAAATGTCATTTATGTCCGTAAATGAAAAGTATATTAAATTTCATTA
>NW_017298003.1:404874-407261 GCF_001594075.2 Trachymyrmex cornetzi
TAAAAGTTAATGAAATTTAAGAACATTTCTAACAGTGTAGATACGAATATGACTATTTGCTCCAAGAGGGAAGTGTCTTAAGGATTGCAGCGCAAAAATCGAAATTGCTTGGAAATAGTAGCGCATAAATTGAAGATATATTTTGCATAGATATATTTCATTTTCCAAATCGATTGTTATTAACACTTTAGTTAAACGAAATGAGCCAAATTTTTTCTTACGGATTTTGAAAACGCATAAATAGTGCATTATTATATAATTATTTATTCGTAAGATTTAGTTAAGTGGGCGGAGGGGGGGACAGCTAGGCAGACGTGGAGACGGGGCTCGTTGGCATAATTGAAAATATTTTTATTATTAATATTAATAGTAATAATAATATAGTATTATTATTATTAATAAAAAATTCCATTCGTATAGTATAGTTAATAGTAGGAACGCTCCTGAGATGAAGCGGTACGCGCGTTGTTTACAAGCATCCGACGATTCGTTGTTAGGCAATACGCGGCAAGAGGGGAACAGTGGGCGTCGCCAACGAAATCGAGTCGAAATGTGTGTGTGTGTATGTGTGTATTGTGTGTGTGTGTTGTGTGTGTGTGTGTGTGTGCAACTAAAACCCAGCTCCGATTTCAAATAAGTATTGAAATCAAATAAGTATTGTAATAGAAAAAGAAAAAGATCACATTCAAGAGCAGGCAAGTAAATTTTTGGGCACTTCATAATTTCATATTAATGTCCTTCGGCTTGAGAAAGCAAATTTAAGCGACGTATTATTAGTTAAAAGAAAACTATTTGAGAAACTCAATTAATACTAGAATGTAACTGCCTATTACGGTCGGAGCTGGATCTTCGTTGCTTTAAATAATTAAATCTTGAATTACTAATATATACTATATATGTACTTGCATATATACCATATTGTAGTCTTTTTCAAACTGCGCGCCGAATTGTTTTTCCGGATTAAATAAACGCAATTAAAACTACTTTAGTAATCGCGAATTAAATTGACAAGCAATTTTTAATAATTTGATGCTACCATCAAGCATCATATATTATAAAGATGTTAATTTATAAAAACTATTAATAAATTTATTGCGAAAAATATTACCTCGGCCGGGACTTGAACCCGGATCTCTTGTAAACCGTACGAGCGTCCTGAGCCATTAGACTACCGAGGCCTTAATATTCTAAAAGTAATATTCTTCGCAATAATCGGTATACTAAGGAAAATATAAATATATTGTTTAGAAAACTATTTGTTAATATACAATACGTTATTTTGAGTAACAATGGTAATTTGTTGTAATAAAATGATCAAAGTCAGACGTATGCAGGGATGGGGTACGTTGGTCATATCATATTAAGAAAAGGTTATGTTAACTCACTGTACCGCACATGCGAACATTACATTGCAATTTAACTCTGACAAAACGCTTTATATTTAATATTTTTATATTAAAATAAGGTAGAATTAAAATAATTTACACTTGTTTTTCTGTAACAACATTTTGCTACTTGATTATTACAAAATAACTTCAAAAGATACAATTTTAACGAAGAAGTACATATCTATTATCTAATTTTTATTTCTATTACTTTTTTATTACGTTTTTGTTAATTTAATATAGAGTTTATCGTAGAGAGACAGTTTATACTGTGATATATGCCAATTTACCCTGCACGTATCGGGGTAAGTTAATTACAATGCAGCATGTCCATATTTCATTTATTGTAAAGAAACTATACAGTGTATAGAACCATCACTGGTATGAAAATGTAGAGAAAGGTTCTCTCTATTGCATTGATATATTTTAATCATAATAATTAATTGTTTAAAAAATCTAATGCCGAAATTGTGAAAACTGTACCAACAAGACCCGGTCTCACGTCTATTAAGCTGGCACAGCCACTTCAGCACAATCAAACGCGACCTGTACCACATTTTTTTGCTATCTTTTTGCTAATTTTTTGCTCTATTTCCGATTTTTTTGCTCATTGTTTAAGTCGAAAAATTCCACCAAAAGTGTGCTGGCTCGCGTGCAAGAGTAAAGTACCTTAAAGCAATTAAATGCTCAGCTCATTTTGGTATCAAAATGTTTCTAGAATTAATTGCTCTAAGAATATCGCAAATCGGAATTTTTTGCTCACTGTTTAAGACATAAAATTCGACTAAGAGTGTGGCTGTGCTGGCTCGCGTACAAGAGTAAAGTACCTTAAAGCAATTAATTGCTCAGCTCATTTTGGTGTCAAAATGTTTGTAGAAACAAAATGTTTGGTCGAATTTTTCGACTTACCAGGTATGTAAATATGAAACCGGAATTTTTTAATAGAAAATACACGTTTATTGCATGAAAATGATAAAAAATATTTTATTCGAAGTATTGCCC
>NW_017298003.1:407447-419323 GCF_001594075.2 Trachymyrmex cornetzi
TAAGCCGCATGCGAAAGTATTTCCCAACCAAACGCCTCAATCGTTTCCTTGACCAGTTTTGCTGTGTGTGATGGTGCATTATCATGAAGCAAAATCATTATGTGTTGCCTTTTTTGATATTCCGGTTTTTCACGCAAAACTTGATTCAAATTGATCATTTATTGTCGATAGCGTTCAGTATTAACGGTTTCACCAGGTTTTAGCAGCTCATAATAGATCGCACCTTTCTGATCCCACCAAACACAGAGCATTGTCTTCCGTCCATAGCGATTTGGCCTTGCAGTCGATGTTGATAACTCTATAAAGCTGGCAGGACCAAATGAGCAGAATCAAATCGGACCTATTGGAATTTTTAGTACTTTTTTTGTACTAATTTGTACCATAAAAAAAAATTTTGTACTCTGTGCCGTTTTGGAAAAAAACGTGGCGCTGCCAGGTTAATATTAAGCTGGCAGGACCAATTAAAAAAAAAAAGAAAAATAAATAAATAAATAAAGAAATAAATAGTATCGAATTTGTACTAATTTGTACCACCAAAAGAAATTCTATATTATGCGTCATTTCCCAGAAAACAGTGGCGCTGCTAGTTTAATATTTAAGCTAGCAGGACCATAAAAAAGAAACAACACAAGGGCAAAAATGAACAAAACTGAATTTATACTAATTTGTACCACTGAAAATAAGTTAATATTTTACACAAAACCTATGTGAATCTGCGGCACTCGACTTCAAGAAAAAAATATTTTTAATGAGCATTAAATTAAGTCAAGCATTTTTGTAAGTCAAATGTCGGATTTCACATAGGTGATCTAATGATGGCTGGAAGATTAAAAATAATTATACAGTTTACATATCCGATACAAATTATATTATAAATGTTACAAAATAAAATAAAGAGTACATATATATAAAGTATGAAAATAAAAACATAAGCATTCATTATTCTTTAAAATATATTAATAATGCTGACGTTATTTCTGCATTTTCCTTAATATTTTTTTCTTTTTTGTCCAGATCGTTATATTTGACCCATGTACTTATTCTCCAACAAATGGCTGTGTAATGCCCCATTGACTGTATACTTCTTGTCACTATAGGATTTTTATATGCAACAATCCCGAGTAATTTATATGTATTTTTATTGTATGGATTTTGGCAGAATTTTTTAAATATCATTTAATGTGGTTCGAGACTTAATTGTCGTTGTAAATAATTCAAAAATAATAAGATCTCCTGCAAAATAAAGGAATGCATGTATTATTTATAAAATCATTTTATAAGTTATAATTTTTTTTATTAAAGGAGAAAATGCGATGTATAATATTATTAAATTATAATATTAAAACATAATATTATTTTAAAACGTATGGAGAGAAAAGAATGCTCTAATTTATTTTTATATTAAACTTGCAATAATATTGTCGAAAGTGAATATTAAACACGTCGATATTAAACACGTACCGACAGTCTGAGACGGACCGACGCAGAAGCGAGACAGACTCAGTTTGTCGCGGATCAAAATTCGGCTCAGTGTTCGGCATGTCTTTAATCTCGAGTTCGCGGTTCGATATTAAACACGTACCGACAGTCCGAGACAGACCGACGCAGAAGCGAGACAGACTCAGTTTGCCGCGGATCGAAATTCGGCTTGATGTTCGGCATGTCTTTAATCTCAATTAAAGACATGCCGAACACCAATTCGTTAATTAAAAAATCCTGCAAAAATCCATTCAATAAAAATATATATAAATTACTCGGCATTGTTGGGTATAAAAATCCTATAGTGACAAGAAGCGTACAATCAATGGGGCATTACACAGCTATTTGTTGGAAAGCACGTACATGGATGGAATATGATTTGGAGAAAAAAGAAATTATTAAAGAAAATGCAGAAGTAACTCCAGCGTTATTAATATATTATAAAAAACAATGAATGTTTATGTTTTTTTTTTCGTACTTTATATGTATTCTTGTAATTATTTTATTTTATAACATTTATAATATAATTTGTATCGGATATGTAAACTGTATAATTATTTTTAATCTTCCAGCCATCATTAGATCACCTATGTGAAATCCGACATTTGACTTACAAAAATGCTTGACTTAATTTAATGCTCATTAAAAATATTTTTTTCTTGAAGTCGAGTGCCGCAGATTCACATAGGTTTTGTGTAAAATATTAACTTATTTTCAGTGGTACAAATTAGTATAAATTCAGTTTTGTTCATTTTTGCCCTTGTGTTGTTTCTTTTTTATGGTCCTGCTAGCTTAAATATTAAACTAGCAGCGCCACTGTTTTCTGGGAAATGACGCATAATATAGAATTTCTTTTGGTGGTACAAATTAGTACAAATTCGATACTATTTATTTCTTTATTTATTTATTTAAAATTCCAATAGGTCCGATTTGATTCTGCTCATTTGGTCCTGCCAGCTTTATAGAGCTGATGTTGATGGTTCGCCTGGAGTTACCCATGATCATTTACGCTTAGGATTCTCAAGATATATCCACTTTTCATCGCCAGTCACAATTCGATGGAGAAATAATTTTCTTTTCTATCTGGCGAGCAGCATTTCGTAAGTGGTTTTTCGGTTTTCCTGCTGTCTTTCATTCAGTTCATGTGGAACCCATTTTCCCATCTTCTGGATCTTTCCCATGGATTTCAACCGTATGGAGACGGGTTCTCGTGTCACATTCAATTGACCCGCGAGTTGTTGTTGAGTTTGAGCGTCATCCTTATCCAACAATGCTTGCAATTCGCTGTCTTCAAATTTTTTCGGTGGTTTTCCACGTTCTTCATTCTCACGTCAAAATCGCCACTTTTGAATTTTTTAAACCACTCAAAGCACTGTGATTTACCAAGAGCATGCTCACCGTAAGCTTCGACAAGCATTCGATGCGATTCTGCAGCAGTTTTCTTCAAATGGTAACAGAAAATCAATGCTGTCCGCAAATTGTGGTTTCCAGGCACAAAATTCGACATGTTCAACGCTATTACAAACTATACTGTTGTATGAAACTTGTATTGTTGTAAGTTGAAAATCTTTGTCAGATGTCAGAACAAGGAAATGGCGCCAATGACGCGGTCTGACGGCAACTACATTGACAGCTACATTTCCATCTATATATATATATATATTGGTAAATTCCGGTTTCATATTTACATACCTGGTAAACAGTGAGCAAAAAATTCCGATTTGCTATATTCTTAGAGCAATTAATTCTAGAAGCATTTTGACACCAAAATGAGCTAAGCAATTAATTGCTTTAAGGTACTTTACTCTTGTACGTGAGCCAGCACAGTCACACTCTTGGTGGAATTTTTCGACTTAAACAATGAACAAAATAATCAGGAATAGAGCAAAAAATTAGCAAAAAAATAGCCCTTCAAGAATATGTACTTGATTTTCCATTTGCTGCTTTTTTTCTTTGTGACTGTGCTAACTTTGGTCTTAAGCTAGCACAGCCATGGGTTTTAGCGAATCGGCTGGAGCAAAAAATCGGGAATAGAGCAAAAAATTAGCAAATAAATGTGGTATAGGTCGCGTTTGATTGTGCTGAAGTGGCTGTGCCAGCTTAATAGACGTCCCGGTTTCCCCTACTTTAATTATTAAAAATGACCTATATAAGTTTCATTGAGATTCACCAATTAGATTGTAACAAATAAACGTTTTGTTTATTTATTGAACAACTAATGTCTGCATCTCAATGTAACTTTACATAAATATTCTTAAATTCATAAAGAACTTGTATAAAAAAATTGGGATTTTTATCATTATTTTATAATACATTTTCATATATTTCTATTGTTAGAGTACAAGTTACAAAAAATATTACTTTTTATTGAAATAACTTTTGATCCAGATGGTAAGCTGCCTCTAATTTTGTTTGTATTACTTTTAAAAGCAATTTAAAATAATCTATAATGTTTTCAAGTCATTCTTAACATATTCCATTTGCCTTACAACTTCCTTAAATAATCTTTATTAAAATAAACAAATTATAACTTCGATCCTGCTTTGAATCCTCTCTTCAGTATAATAAATAATATCTTACCTTAAAAATACTACATACGCAGATAAGAGAACACAATTTTTAAATTGGTTAGTATTCTAGTTAAAATGATCATACGCTGAAGAGTAAGATGGTCAAGAATGACCCCCATTAACCTGGAACCCCCACCATCGCAAATCGAGGTGGGACCAGGTCACAAATTTAGTGCTCTTTAATTGCTAATTAATTGTGCAAAAATTAATTTAATTGCTCCAACCTTTTAGCAGGAATTTAAAAAAGGGGGGGTCTAAGTCAATATTAAGCTGGACCCCCCATAATAAAAAAAATAGATACAATGAAAACTATACCAGATTTTTTTACTTTTTATTTGCTCCAAGATAGCGTCAATAGAATGTTGAATTTTAATATTTTTAAGGAAAAATCAATACTTTCGATCACGTCGCAGGAACTTCAACGGGCCACGTCGCGCTACAAGTTCCGTTCCTACTAAACGAACATTATTCGGTCACATGATATTGGTACCAAAATAATGCTTCAGAAAAGTACTATCGAATTGTATTAAAATCCGATTTAGTTGCTAGCTGCAAACTGTGAAAAATAAAGAGTTTATCAACATTCCGCGATACGATTCAGCTTACTATTTCCATCTTCGCACACCCACCAGATTTAGTTGCTCGCATGATTTCGATGTCAACGTGATCGTGGGATCACGTACTATCGAAAAATAGCAAAACTCGATTTAGTTGCTAGCTGCAAAACGTAGAAAACTGTGAGTTTATCAAGGACATTCCGCGCGGTGATTCAGCCACCTTCCTCTGTCTCCACACACGCGCCAGATTTAATTGCTCACATGACTTCGGTATCTACGTAATCGTGGGACCGTGTACTATCGAAATATGACAAAAACCGATTTAGTTGCTAGCTGTAACACGTCAGAAACCGATGAGACGTGAACGACAGCTACCAGCCAATCAGCGCGCCGCGTTCTCGGTTCGCTAGCCGGTTTCTTAATTTGCCTGTACATTGTGCCAAGAATTAGTTGCTAGCATGATATCGATGTCATAATAATTCTGAGACAATACACTATCGAAACGTACCAAAACTCGATTTAGTGGCTCGTTGGAAAGTATGAAAAATAACGTGTTTATCGAGGGCATTCCGCGCGGTGTTCTTGATAAACTTAATGTTTTCCACTCTTTGCAGCGAGCAACTAAATCGAGTTTTGGTATTTTTCGATAGTATGTGATATACTTTCTAACGAGCCACTAAATCGAGTTTTGGTACGTTTCGATAGTGCATTGTCTCAGAATTATTATAGTATCGATATCATGCGAGCAACTAATTCTTGACACAATGTACAGGCAAATTAAAAAGCCGGCTGGCGAGCCGAGAACGCGGCGCGCTGATTGGCTGGCAGCTGTCGTTCACGTCTCGTCGGGTTCTGACGTGTTGCAGTTAGCAACTAAATCGGTTTTTGTCATATTTTGATAGTACACGGTCCCACGATTACGTAGATACCGAAGTCATGTGAGCAATTAAATCTGGCGCGTGTGTGGAGACAAAGGAAGGTGGCTGAATCGCCGCGCGGAATGTCCTTGATAAACTCACAGTTTTCTACGTTTTGCAGCTAGCAACTAAATCGAGTTTTACTATTTTTCGATAGTACGTGATCCCATGATCACGTTGACACCGAAATCATGCGAGCAACTAAATCTGGTGGGTGTGCGAAGATGGAAATAGTAAGCTGAATCGTATCGCGGAATGTTGATAAACTCTTTATTTTTCACAGTTTGCAGCTAGCAACTAAATCGGGTTTTAATACAATTCGATATTACTTTTCTGAAGCATTATTTTGGTACCAATATCATGCGACCGAATAATATTCGTTTAGTAGGAACGGAACTTGTAGCGCGACGCGGCCCGCTGAGGTTCCTGCGACGTGATCGCAAGTATTGATTTTTCCTTAAAAATATTAAAATCCAACATTTTGTCGACGCTATCTTGGAGTAAATAAAAAGCAAAAAAATCTGGTATGGTCATTTTCATTGTATCTATTTTTTTTTATTATGGAGGGTCCATTTTAATATTAACTTGGACCCCCCTCCCTTTTTTTTTAATTCCTGCTAAACGGCTGGAGCATTTAAATTATTTTTGGGCAACTAATTAGCAATTAAAGAGCACTAAATTTTTGACCTGATCCCACCTCGATTTGCGAAATTTTGTTATGGGAGGGTCCAAGTTAATGGGGGTTAAAGAATGATTATTACTTTATTAATAAAAAAGTTATAAGCAATTGAAAAAGTATTGAAAAAAGAAAGGCCGAGTGTGTCATGTGGTAAGAAGGCGTTTAAGGCGGTTAAAAATTGAAATAAAATAATACCTATCTTCGATATTGCAGCATAATTTCAGCCTTAATTCCGTGTCATATCTTTTTAGGTACAGACAATATCATTTTAACTCCCATTTCCATTCCTTTAATAGCGCTTTGATAAAATTTTTAAAGATTTTATTTCTGAAAACTTTATAAAACGCGCATAAAATGCTTATTTACAGTATAATTTTCGCGAAGCACAAATCTCGTTAAGCGCGGAAGGGTTAGGAGGACATAGGAAAAAAATAGAGGAAGTCGAGAAGAGGGCCGGTACTTTGAATTTCCCTCGCGGCGCAACGCTGGCCAGAATTAACCTACGCTGCTACTCTCTCATGTTTGCATTGCGATGTAAGCGAACGTTCGTTCGCTCTTAATATCCGTGTCTGGTGACCCGTGTGGCAAACTAAACCCACCGGAGAAAGTTGCCGGATACTTTCTCGTAGCCCGCTCTTTGCACGTCGGCCGATGCGATGCAATCATTTATAAACGGAACCCCGCGCACTCTCACGACCCGACCGTTCACAAGCAAACTGCAATGTTGGCGTTCATGGCAAATTAAGTATCCAACACGACGCGAAAAGATAACAATTATCGAGAAACGATTCGGATTACGATGAGCTATAAAAATCGATCGTTATTCTCCGGACGATTTGCTAATCGAAAATGTATAAGATAACGTTCGTTTTTCACAGTACCAAATGACATGCGTGTTGATCGAACAAGTGCAAGAATGGAACGAGTATTTTGTAAAAAAATCGATCCATTCTTGGCGCGTCTGGTCCCTCTCGAGCGCGAGGCATTCAGTTCCTCGCGACTTGATTTACTTGTCCAAGAGAATCAACTCCTCATGCCTCGTGCCTTCTCGCGAAGGTAGTTAGATACAGCCGGGCACCACTTAGCTCTATGTATAACCGTGGCTATTATGCTTTCGTACAGGTTATGCTACGCATCGCGCGGCTAACCTCGTCGTAAGAAAATCTCATAGAGTCCTCCTACGCTCCTTCGTTAACTATTCATACTTGGTGGATAGCCCGCGGTCAACTGTGATAAATCGAAGGTTACGCAGGGAAAAATGAAGATTTTAAATCGTATTTAGCAACTACAAGTTTTCATTCGATTGTCCCAGTCATTTTCGTCTAGCATTATATTATTTCGAAACTCGACAATAGGCATCCCACAAAGATAGATCCAGAGCAAACTAAGAGCACGAACGAATCCAAATTTACATCAACGTTCCATCTCTGTTCGGTCTATCAAAGAGGAAAAGCTCACGCATGTGCTCGTACGTGTATATTCATTCACGATCATTTATTTTTGCTAGTTTAATCTGAGTACAGCTTATATACGCATACATTATATACATTAAAATACAAACGTAATTGATTAATGTAATTTATAACAGCATCAACAAAGGACAATGAGTCAAGCACAACATAACTAAAAAATATAACAAATGTAATACATTACGTTATATTACGTTATGTTTATTAATATAATTAATTTCGAGAAACGGATTACCCCCTCCCCATCGCATATTTATGTTTTGTGCTATATACCATGGATAAAATTAATTTCAATTAAGTATTTTTATTTAAAAAAGAATATAAAATAATTTGTATGTGATATATCTACTTCGAGTTTCGTATCTATCGAGTCAATATTAATCTTATCCATAATATAAATATCTGTATATAAGAAAACAAAATCAGTTGAGCAGTAAAGATCTCGACATCATCTGAATTGTGAAATATGATAACGGGTAACAGATAGTACGTAATTACGGGCTTGACCACGTAAATTCTACGCAATAGTCGATGGCCAACTTTGATCGCTTGTGATTCGAAAGCTACAGTGATCTCAGCGATTTCGATAAAGATTTCTTATTTCAGTTAATCCCTACAATACGCTATTAAAGTGTTGCATGATGATTATGGAACATCCTGTTTAGATAATGCAAAATAATTTATAAAAATATCTTTATAGGAAACTGAAACAAACGAAATTGGTATATAGAAAAAGATAAAGCAAAAACAAGATACAGTAGATTAAAAGATATAATAGAGAGCACGCAAAATGAGCGTAGAAGACAACAGACAGAGAAAAAAACTACAAAAGACATCTCTTCGAGAATTGAGATTTTCAAAAAGCATACGACTTCGCGAATGCGTCCGACCGTGACGTCGCTTTCGTGCAGTGAAGCCTGCGTGACGTCATTCATTCGATGACGTGTGGTCAACCGCGGTCAATGCACCAAGCCGGCGTTTCTTGCAGGGCACTATAATGCTCGGTTCACTGGCTCCGACGTCGTGTGCGTTCGTTTACGTACACGGGGACCCCGCGCCGCGGTGCGCGCGTACACCGCAAAATACTGGGTGTCCGTAAGGTATACGCTTTTTATTTTTCACGTTACGAGAAAATATGCGACTTGGAGATTTAGCGCGATCGTTTTAGCCTCGAATCGCCATCATTAATTCGTTATATTAAAGACTATTTCGACTCCGTACTAAAAAAAGATCAATTAAATCAATCTGAAATATGTATGTATACATAATAAGGTCTATTCTACAATGTACTCTTTGTTTCCTGTTTGTTACTTTTTGCCTGCTGCTTTTTTTCCCTTTGCAACCGTTTTATCGACAATTGTATTTCTTGCTACGTATTTCTTGTTTCTTTCGAAGTTCGTTAACTTTTATCTTAGATGACATAAAACAAAAAACCAGATAAGAAACAAAAAGACAAGATGTAAAAAACTGCAAAAAGCAGAAAACAGAAAAAAGTTATAGAATAGGCTTAAGTAATAACCGGACTGTTTCGTGAAATGGGAACAATTTATAATTTTTATTAAAATAACCAGACAAATTTGATTGCATATTATACTCTAGTTACGATTACCAAGCACATTTGATTGCAATTTTGGTGAAAATAACAAAACTTTTAGTTAAAATACCAGATTATTTAATTATGATAACTACACTGAGAGAAAAATATTTGGTATTTGTAACTATAATTACATATCACTATAATTATGATTATTACTGCTATAATAATAATAACAGTAACTATGTATATAGTTCTAGCAACAAATGTATATAGATGCCAACCTAAAATGACTATATAATTATAGTTGTTGTAACCATAAAATAGTAGAAATTACCATAAAAATTATTCAAGTGACTATAATTTTATAGTTATATTTTGGGACAGCCATATTTTTTATGGTTGTTCCAAAATATAACTATAAAATTATAGTCACTTGAATAATTTTTATGGTAATTTCTACTATTTTATGGTTACAACAACTATAATTATATAGTCATTTTAGGTTGGCATCTATATACATTTGTTGCTAGAACTATATACATAGTTACTATTATTATTATCATAGCAGTAATAATCATAATTATAGTGATATGTAATTATAGTTACAAATACCAAACATTTTTCTCTGTGTAGAAATTCTGTTTAGCTCTACTAATACTTCTTTAACTTTACATATTACGTTCATCTTTAACTATACATACCCTTTTTTTTCAACCCAGCCAAAAATGATTAATCATTCGACGTTGAATTAACATCGATTCGACATTGATAGACATTAAATCAGCATTGATTCGGCCAATCATTTCTGGTTAAGTAGATATGTGTGTGTGTGTGTGTGTGTGTGTGTGTGTATGTGTGCGCGCGCGCGCGGTAGTGCGTGCGTGCATGGTGCGTGCGCGCGTGCACGCGTGTGTGTGTGTGTGTGTGTGATAACCTACAGATACTTAGATATTATTATTACATATGCACTAAACACAAACTCTAACCGATATCATAAATATCCTGATTGCGTATCAAAATATTTCATTATGACAACTAGAAATTCTGTTTATTTCTACCAAATTTGCTTAACCAAATGTATCTTATTAATTCAACCATAATTGTTTCTTTTTTATAGCTAATTCCTAGAATACGTTATTAAAAAACCGCGATAGTTATATCAATTACAATGTTTTGTAAATATGCAATGTAAATATAAAATAAATATATATTAATAAATTGCAAATTGTGTGTGTGCTAAATTTGTACCTATCGAACAAATTTCTTTCATTTTGAAAACTATATTACATAAATATATTTTCTATATACATACATAAATATTGATTTTATTTTTAAAAAGTTATATTTTTATTTCTACTTTCTTGCGTTATTTATATGACATAGAAAATAATAAATAATTATTTAAATTTATAAATACACCGTGGTTCGATAAAAACAAAACAATTCTTTGTCTGAAAGGCATATACCACGAACACCAGATAGCAGTGGCGATTATTTCATAATCCTTTATTAAACACCTGGAATCAAAAATAAACGTTTCGGTCCCAATCAGACCATCTTCAGTATTAACAGTACGTACTATTATAATTAATTAGAATGATCTTATCATACGCAACATAATTATACAATTTAGTTAAGCCGTCAATCTTACTTAAAAATAACTTCTAGTCATATAACTTTTAGCATCTGTCATTACATAAAAAAATTTGTTTTTCTCTTTTCTCCTAAAAACGGAAGTCATGAATTTTTTCCGTCACTTATGCTTCACATTTTGCTAATCTCCTTTGTCACATCAAAAAATCCTTGCTGCATCACACAGAGTTACCAGATTCTGTGCGATTATGTTAATTTAACCAGTCATTTCTTTCTTAATACATCGCAGCTCAGCATAAATTCAATGATAGAACACAACTTCCTGATTCTAGTAATAACACTATTATTAATACAAAAGAAACAATTAAATCTGTTATATCTTAAAACGCACCTATGTTCCACTATCTTATAATCCACTGGTAACGTTAAATTAACATAATCGCAAAGAATCTGGTAACTCTATGTGATGCAGCAAGGATTTTTTGATGTGACAAAGGAGATTAGCAAAATGTGAAGCATAAGTGACGGAAAAAATTCATGACTTCCGTTTTTAGGAGAAAAGAGAAAAACAAATTTTTTTATGTAATGACAGATGCTAAAAGTTATATGACTAGAAGTTATTTTTAAGTAAGATTGACGGCTTAACTAAATTGTATAATTATGTTGCGTATAATAAGATCATTCTAATTAATTATAATAGTACTGTTAATACTGAAGATGGTCCGATTGGGACCGAAACGTTTATTTTTGATTCCATGTGTTTAATAAAGGATTTGAAATAATCGCCACTGCTATCTGGTGTTCGTGGTATATACCTTTCAGACAAAGAATAAATAATTAATAATTATATTAAAATTAAATTAATAAATCTCCTCCCCCCTCTCTCTCTCTCTCTCTAATGATCTATCTTCGTATCTCAAGTTTGCAAAATACCAAAGACATTTAAAGACTTTAGCTTAGTATTGTAGTATTAAATCCAAGGGGGTAACCACTAGCTGAAATATTGTCCCACAGATTACATGATTTCATCTGATTACAAATAATTTTTTTCACTACTATGAAGTAATTTGGTAAA
>NW_017298003.1:419513-420320 GCF_001594075.2 Trachymyrmex cornetzi
AGGACGTTCTTATATCGGGAAAGTCTACCCACGCCCATCGTTTACACCTACACGACGATGTAAGTGCAGGTCGACTAGTAGTAAGTAGCGTGAATTATCAGACAAGTAGAAAAGCCCGCTACGTAGTCGACTGTAGTGACAGTAACTTGGTAATCAATGATGACACGTACAAGCCACCGATCGATTGTTTACGCAAAAAAGAACACAATGGGATTATGTATCGATGTCAAGGAATATAACGCGCTCGCACTACTAATTGGTAATTTTCTGAAATTACGGGGTACACGAAAGAGTGTATTTTCCAATAGACGGAATTAATAGTTTCGCTACTGTGACTAACAGATAGAAGCAGTTGATGTACTTCGTAAATCAATGAAATATATATATATATATATTATGCTATTAACCAATTTTGTGTTATTTAATTTTAAAAAATGATAATTACAACCGGTGAAAATTATACGTTATGCAGTAGAACTTCCATAATTTCTACTACGCGGGGCTGTGAGAAAATAGGAAAGTTCTTCCCATTCTTACATTAGGGATGGAATATTAAAAACATAGTATTACATATAGAGTGAATGTTTGCGCAGATGTTAATGCAACATAACCTATTTTAACACTGCAAATTTTTATACACGACATTATGTATATATGTGAAAAAGGAATGAAGAAGTTCCATTGTACATATTTGCACGTACAAGATGTTTGAAAATTACTTGTACAAAAAGAATAATTGAGAAATACCCCAATTTTTAAATCTAAACTTAAAGACACAAATAAAAATCATATATATATATATATATA
>NW_017298003.1:423162-423362 GCF_001594075.2 Trachymyrmex cornetzi
CAGTCACAATCGTTGTCTTCTCTTGCGTATTCAATCAAAGAAATGAACCACTATCAACCCTCTGAAATTGTTGACATGTTGCTCGTGCTTGGCGAATGTATCACTAATTATCGCGAAGCCGCAAGAGTTTACCGGGATCGGTATCCCGATGGCCGGATCGTAAATCACACGACCATCCGTTGACTCGCACTGAGGGCTCG
>NW_017298003.1:424867-425074 GCF_001594075.2 Trachymyrmex cornetzi
TATATATATATATATATCATATATACTATATGTATATATGTATAATATATGTACTTGACATAAAATATACAGCTATTTATAAATTTGAAGTTGAAATATCTCTTAAACTGTCGCCGATACTGACATAGGTACTAACATAAGTGACATCGGGTATGTGAAGTTAGCACCCCAACTATAGTACTCAGGAGTTCTGAATAGAGTTCCCGT
>NW_017298004.1:0-241 GCF_001594075.2 Trachymyrmex cornetzi
TTTGTCAATCAGTAAGCTGAGAAATGTTAAACGAAATTCCTAAACAATTGTTAAAAACATTAAACGATGCATTTTTAGGAGGTTTTTACGTTTTAGAGGTAAAAAACATTGATTTTTTTCTGTTTTTTTTTAAACTTAGTCTTAGGAATATCCCATAAAAACGTATTATGGAAGAAACGAAAATTGTCCAAAATATACGAGATAAAATGACGGAGTGTTTGGGGCCGCTTGATCGATTCAA
>NW_017298004.1:272-1532 GCF_001594075.2 Trachymyrmex cornetzi
CTATAACCGGCGCTCGCCATTCGAAACCATTCTAGAACGGTTCTATCCAACAGAGCAAAGTTTCGTTCTTTTCTGAGTGTCACTGTCTCTCCTAACGGAAAACGTAGCAGTGCTTGTACTAAAATGTTTCAGAACTTTATTCGCGTGTTTCTTTACCATGTTTCGAATATAGTGATCACGATTCCAAAAAAACTATTAATCCGATTGACTTTTACTTTTACGGTTTTACTCAGAGAACGTGTCATTATTGCCTAAATTATAATTAATAGTCTGTTAATTTTTTCTATTTTTTTGATTGTCAAATAAAAAGAAAAAAAATAAAAAAAAATAGAATTATTTTTTAAACTGCGGAGACGTAGCGTCAATTCAATCGTATTATAACTTCCTGCCGATATGCTTCGTAGCTCTCTCTTACAACCAGAGTTGGAAGTTACTTTTACTGTTGGTTTTGTAATTACTTTTTTATGACGATTTTACTGTTACTTTTTATGTTACAATTTTACCGTTAGTTTTGCCGTTACTTTTTTATAACGACATATGTCAAGATCAAGTTCATTGCAGATGAAATTCTGACCATATATTTATTCGATTACATTACTCAACATTACTACTTTCACAGCGTTTTTTTAAAGATGTTCATCTCTTACGAATATTTAATAATAAAAAGTCGTGATTAATTATTTATTTTAAATATCTGTTGTTTAGTATATTTTTAATACTGAAGGTTTGTATATACATGTTTTGTACAGACAATACAAACAACATACATATGTTGTCAAGATCATGGTCATAACTTCCAATCTTTATATGTCACCAAAAGATCTTTATGTGTTTCACACTGTAAAAATTTTTACGCACAATGTCAATAAAAATAGCTTACAAAGTAAATGTATACACATGTATAATACTAACCCAAGTATAGCTGCAGAGATCAGAGCACTTAAGGCAATAATATTTGACGGATAATTGTTCAGAAGCATAGAATACAACCCAACAACAAACAAGGTGAAATTTATGTCAATATTATAATAATAATAGAAAAAAAAATTATTACACATTGACTGACAAAAAACGAAAACAATCCATCCGATCATTATTCGAATTATCCAATTACGTAGCCTATGGTATTCCTTAGGCGTTCCGAGAACTTCCAACGTGTGGTCTACTATAGCAAGTTCACGTAAACACGTTTTCAATTCCTTTAAAAAAATCATATTGATCGATTATGAGGCACAATGAAATTATTGTAATTTTATATTA
>NW_017298004.1:1762-2932 GCF_001594075.2 Trachymyrmex cornetzi
CAGCAACAAAAAACCATGATTAAGCAACGATACAATGGGCGGTGAAACAATAGTTAAAATCATATACATACTCACGCATACACACGCAAGCACCTACATATATCAGTTATGTCAGTCTCGTTTAAATACTGTGAGTGACGCGATGAAACGCGAGGCAACAGATCGAAAGCAGGACAAAGAGGGAGATGTTTTTATTAATACAGTAAGAGAATTACAATATTTGACTGAGGTAGGAGAAAGCAGCACAGAACTTAGTGGAACGATGAATGGGAAGGATAAGTAACTTTGATACCTGGTTACAAAGGGTTAAAAATGAAATGAAGCTCACAGTTCAATCGAAAGAGGCATCGCAGATATAAAGGAGCATTGGAGCGAAGGAGAGGAAAAACTAGGCAGCATAAGTGGAGAATAAAATGTTGCCACATTCTAAGCCAGCCGGATCTCTGGTAATACGGAGATATATGGTCGTATTTACTGATGCAATAAGAGAAGCTGAGGTAAGAAATTTGGATACGCTGTACACGATCTAGGAGTCGTTGATTAAGAGCCAGAACGTAGAAATCGGCCAAATCAAATAGCGAAATAACGCTTAAATGAGAAGTGAGGAGTTTCTGAGAGCATTAAAGGATGTGGCGAAGGGAATAAAGATGATGTAGACGGGCGTATGCAGCTCGTCACACTTGACGGCCACGTGTGACGAATATGAAGATTCAACGTGGATACTAAGAATCTCAATAGACGTGGAGCGAGGAATTGGAACGGAATTAAAAAAAATATGGAAGGATTGAATACGAGATAATAAAGTTGAGGAACCGAAAATAAGCAAGGATGATTTAGAATTTAGAGTGATTTAGATGCAACGAATTATTAGTAGAGACCATTCAGCAATGGATTATAACAGCGAAATTAACTGGACATTAGGAGTCTGCGCTGGGTGCTATCTTGCACAAAAATTAATTGTGAATAACAATTTAAATTTGTACGTTTTGGCTCACGTTTTGAGCCAGCCTCAGCAATACCATTACCGCTAATCGCACTAAATGTCGAACTCTGTATCGCAAAATCGCAGTTCTCTCCAATTATGCAGTTGCAGTAGTGGAAATGCGGTGAGAAATCACCATCCTCAACAGAGTCTGATGTTGTGACAACCAGTTGCAAAGCTGAGTGGAG
>NW_017298004.1:3195-5440 GCF_001594075.2 Trachymyrmex cornetzi
TGAAGTGTAGTGAGAACAGGAGCGTGCCGGTCAATGATAAAAATACACATATTAGTTACAACTTGTAGAGAGTTTCTATTTAACCATGATTTAATGCCTCAGTGTCAATTTGAATATTGAAACCATTTTATTAACGATTTATGTAGAGCATCTTCGACATTATTCGTTTATTATAATTTCTCTCAATATCCAGAATTCTGACATTATCCCAATCGAAGTCATGATTGTAACACACCCTATGCTCTGTGATAACTGAACGAGCTGATGTAACTCTACGTGTATGGTTATGGTTTTCTGCTAATCTCGTTTTTAGTTTTTTTCCCGTTTGGTCTACATAGGAAGCATCGCAATCGGCATTCGATCTTGATCCTTTTGGAAAACTTTTGCAAAGGATCTTTGTGTACTCTTATAAATATTTGTTAAGTTTATTGATACTATAATGAGCAACCATCTTATAAGACAGAAAATTAGTAAATTTGCAGAACTTATTTATTAGATATTCTACTGATGAAAGGAAATGTGAACCTTCTGATTTTTTAACCTTGTTAGTAGAAGTCTTATAATTACAATTGGATTTTTTATTAATTTTTATGTCCTATCAAAATATCCTACCATATCCAAGTTAGATCAAATTTTAGCTCCTTTTCGCTAGATGTGGTATCTTTATTTACAAATGCTCCGGTGGATTTAGCTACGGACTTTCTAGTAGTTGCATTTACATTGAAAATAATTGCAAGATACCGAAAGATGAATTTCTGAAGGCTTAATTTTGACACTTAATTTTAGATTCTACTTACTTTGCTTTCGATGATCAAATATATAAACAGACCATTGGTACTCCGATGGGTTCGCCATTATCACCTATTATAGTTGACAGTCATACAACAAGATTTAGAAAATCGAATGCTGAGTTTCATTGAATTCCTATTGCTTTTCTACTACAGGTACGTCGATGATATGATACTATGTTTACCGCCCACTAACAAGGCGGATAGCATCTCGGAAAAATTCAACTCTTTTCACCTGAGACTGCAGTTTATGATGGATGTGAGGGGTAATACCATTAATTTTTGAGACACTACTATTCTTTTAAAGAATGACGGTCTAATTTTTGACTGGTACAAAAAACCAGGGTTGCTAACGATACATAAATAAGGAACGACGAGTAACGGTAATGATAACTAAATCACAATTTTCAGGAACTTCTAATAACGAAAGTTTACGCCTTTTTTTCGTTATTCCGTTTATATAGGATTATTTTAATAAGGACGCGTTTACACCACGGAAAAGCAGAAAGCGGAAAAGCAGTGGTTAATCAGAACTCCCGCTAGTAGAAAGTAGTACAAAACGTCAAAATTGACGGTACTTTCTAACAGACGGACATGTTCAGCAACAGTTATCTCTATTATTAAACAAAAATTCCTGATTTAGCGATACAAAGTATTTCTAACTTAAAATTAAGATATATGTACAAATTTAAAAATTCCATTATTAAAGAATATCATATTAAAGAGCAAATGAAGAACAAATAAAGTAAAACAAAAATATATATTAAAAAACGATTTGTTCTTATGTAGTTATAATTTGCATAAATGCAATCATTTTTGAACAATAGCAAAAAGGTAACGATTTTTTCGTTACTTTAAGTGACAATAACGCTTTACTTTTAGAATCGGTAACGAGTAAAGAGTAACGAATTACTTTTTACCGCAAATAACAATAACTGTTACGCGTTACTAAAAAACGGTAACTTTAACAACCCTGCCAAAAACCCACCTTTTCGGGCAGATTTTTGAATTATTGATCTCACAATACGATTTCGCAAAAGAAGGGTATCATCGAAAGAGTTTTTATTTCTCACATTCAGAATTTTACAAAAGAAATTTAAATTTTTTGATTAAAATTGTATTAGAAAATGACTATCCGCTGAAATTTATTTTTGAAACCTCGTCTGATAGGATAAAAAAATTAATTGAAAAATCCAATTATAATTATATGATTTCTACTAAAGATTTCAAGACTAAAAAAGAACAAATCAGATGATTTACAATTCCTTCCATCAAAGGAATATCTAATAAGTTCTGCAAATTTATTAATGGTCTGTCTTATAAGATGGTTGTTCATTATAGTGTCAATAAACTTAAAAAAAAAATTTATTACAATACACAAAGAACCTTTGCAAAGATTTTCCAAAAGGAATGTGATTTACGAGATCGAATGCGATCGTGATTGCGATTCCTATGTA
>NW_017298004.1:5633-6181 GCF_001594075.2 Trachymyrmex cornetzi
ATTCAAACTGACACTGAGGCATTAAATTATGGTTACATAGAAATTCTCAACAAGTTATAATATGTTTATTTTTATAATTGACCGACAGGCTTCTGTTATCCCATATATGCCATATCTCTTTTTGTTTTAACGGTTACTATGTGACCAACATTGGAACAAACATGACAGTCTTTTTTGAATCATAAATTATTTTTAATCGCACATTGATAATCGGGAATCTTAACTTTGTTTAATGGATTGACGATGTTTGTATTCGCGTGTGATCATGTTGGAGGTGGGGTCAGTTTTTGCCATTATTTTTAGATAATATAAAATTAATCTCTATCTGTACAAAAAATCTTGATACAAATAATATCTTGAGATCCACCATTTGCTCCAGTCAGCTTTGCAACTGGTTGGCACAACATCAGACTATGTTGAGGATGGTTGTTTCTCACCGCATTTCCACTGCGTCTGCATAATTGGAGGTAACTACGATTTTGTGATATACAGGTCGACATAGTATTTAGCGCGATTAGCGGTAATTATTACTGAGGCTGGCTCAAAGC
>NW_017298004.1:9672-9907 GCF_001594075.2 Trachymyrmex cornetzi
ACAACATACATACTTAAAATAAAATAGATATTTAAAATTTTATGACAGTAAGACAGAAAATTTTAAAGTGCAGCGACAAAACACGGGCCTGCTCTATCTCTAAATTTACATTCTCCATTTCTCCTCTGCTGCACTTTTGTTATTATTATATTTCATTCATCTATGCTCTAATCATCTATGTTTAATTCGCATATTTCTATGACAAACTTATCTCTAAAAAAAATATATGTATTTA
>NW_017298004.1:10371-10599 GCF_001594075.2 Trachymyrmex cornetzi
TAAGAGGTATAAGTAATCCAACAGGCTAAGTTTCACACTTCTTGATGAAATATCTAGACTGATATAAAAATAATGTATCATGCAATGTAATAATACTGGAACAACAGTTGCGCCGTGACCAATGCGAGTTTTACAAATTTTCTGATTGCTTGCGATTGCTGAACTGGCGATAATCGCGCATCAAAGTAGCAGAGAATCCCTGATTATTAAAATGAAAGATTAACTAGA
>NW_017298004.1:14448-15415 GCF_001594075.2 Trachymyrmex cornetzi
TATATATTATTCTATACAATATATATATATATATATATATATGTATATATTTTATTCTATAAATTATTCTATGTATATATTTTATATCATCATTGTAAAATTATTCCAATAATAAAAAATAGCTCATCGTTTCTATACATGCATAATAAAAAACAAGAAACTCGTTACTTAATTATTAATTATTAATAGGAATACTTTTTTAATGTACTAAAATTTAGTTTATAGAAAAAGTAAAATATTCCTGGTGGAAAAATTTCGCTAAAATTATTCCATGTTTTGGAATACTTGTCAACAAAATTTCAATATTTCAGAAAAATTTCAGTTTCATTTCAGTGATTTTTAGCTGAAAAATCAATTTTCAACAAAATTTCAGAGAAATTTCAGCAAAAATTTCAAAGACATTTTAGCAAAAATTTTAGAGGAATTTCAATTCAACTTCAGCGATTTTTCGTACGTTAGCTGAAAAATTAAGTATTCGAGATGGGTCCAAATACTTACTTGCAATCTTGACTCACCAAACTGGAACCAGTCATGCTCTGTGAATATTTCGTCACCGTTTCTATATGTTATATGATCCTGAACAACATTCAAGAGGCTTTAGCCATCGGTCGGTCATATTGGGTAATGCTAATGCCGACTGTAACTTTCAAGACTTATAACTCGCAAAGTACTTAATAGAAATGAATTTAATTTGTTTAGTGTTTTGGAAAGTTCTAGAAATAAACTACAAGAATATGTTATAAAAAAGGGGAGGTTCCATTTAAAAATATTTATGTTGACCTTGATCTGACCTTGACAACGCCATCTTAGGTTAAATAATTTCTATCTTTGAATGCGTTTTTTTAAGCTTTACAACTTTTGTAAGAAACATTTCTTTCTAAAATGCATCGTTTATGAGATATTTGAGTGTATCCAGACTTTTGGCCCACCCTGTATAATTATATATGAAACATTTTTTATCGGGGTA
>NW_017298004.1:15874-17304 GCF_001594075.2 Trachymyrmex cornetzi
GCAGTATTAATTCGACGTCGAAAATATTATAATAAAATAGAATATATAATAAAATAAAAATTAAGTATATACATTGAATAAGTTGCAATCATAAATACACAGTTATATAAAGATAAATACACAATTTAAATAAGTGTAATAAAAGAACAAAAAATATTATAATAAGGATACATTGAATGTGACACAGAAAATAAAATATAATAAGTTAAAACAATTTAAAAAATTTAAAAAATAAAATAAGGAGTCAGCTGACCTATCGAGAGAAGCTGCAGACGAAGGCAGTCAAAGATGAGAACCGAAGGCAGAACATCGAGTCCAAAGCTTACGAAGAGCCTTCATAAGAAACATATTTCAAATTTCATCGAATGAACTGCAGCGAACACAGTGTATAAATTGCAACAAAGCTATCCATGCAGATAGCAGACACAGTCGAAGCACCGATACGTTAGTCTGCCATAGCACACATCACATGCTAATAAAAACACACGTGGCAAGCGATAAATTAATTAAAAGATAAATGTATCAAGTACAGTGCGCTGTAGCGATGGAGAGACTAATAAACTCGTCCGATGATTGCCAACCTCTACGACTGCTAACTTGCTTATTTCATACTCGCATAAGAAGGCATATTTGTGTGTTATGTTCTTAAAATGTTTTATTTTTTCTCTTCATGTTATAAATATATATGTTATGTTTATTAAATTTTATAATCACAGATATTACCCGAAATTTTAATTTTTATTTGTGATTTAGAGAGTAACAGAAAATATATTATATACATTATTGTATTAAAGAAAGAATGACATATCTCAAAATCAGTAATCTTTAATAGAGCTTTTAAAATTTTTAATTGAGACGATATTTTAATTACAATAATGAATATCCAATGAGTAAGAAACATTTGGAAACATTTCGACAACATTGTAACGTTGTTGCAATGTTACTGAAATGTTCCAAAATGCTTCTTAATAAGGGTATGCATAATTCATCTTTTTTCATATTTATACTGGGTATGCAATTATATGTCCTTTTTAAAACAACGTCACATGTTTTTAAAATTAAAACACTGTATTTTTAATTTCTGACTTGCGTCACATTTTTATCACCATGGTGATGTAAATAGAATATATACAAGAAATTGCTTCCTAGAAGTGTTTATACCATTTATGGTAGTTGGCCGACGATAAAATATACCGATGACCCAATAGTTTCAATTTCATTCTTCCTGATGAAATATTTCGAGCTGATACTAAAATGACATAGTAATACTGTAATTACAAGCCTTATAATTCGCAAAGTACTTAATGAAAATGAACTTAATTATAGTGTTTTGGAAAGCTCTAGAGATAAGCTACAAGAATATCTAAAAAAAGGGGAGGTTCCATTTAAAAAATTCATGTTGGGTTGCAATCTACAATCTTTATTGATTG
>NW_017298004.1:17342-18210 GCF_001594075.2 Trachymyrmex cornetzi
ACCAAACGCGAATATTCAGACATTCGTGTTTGTAAGTAATTTATTCTTTTTCTTGATTCCACCGAATACTAGCATTCGATTAGATTTTATGTCCGTTGCACATAGCAATTAAACTTATGCAACTTTTATGTAACAAATAACACAAACTTTTGCATTCGCTGCTCAATCAGTTGTTCGCTAGGTGTATACACGGCTTAAATGAAATATATTGGCGATAATCGCGCTTTACGTTAAAGTGACAAAGAATTCGTTTATTAATAAAATAAAAAGTACAGCTAGATAGAATTCGTAGAAAAACAATTAATCTATTCTCGGACTGAATTTCATCTACATTGCACTTTTTCCTCTTATTTTCAAATTTCAAGAATTTGTCTAAGAACTGCTCGTAAAAAATCGACGGAATGATCTATCACTGATGTTTGTCACATGCAATTGAGAAAAGTTAACACAGCGGATGCATCAAAACGCGATTTTCGTAGCAGTTGCGGGCAACGTCGGCCAGAGCCTCTGCCATCGCAGTGCCGGTTTCCTGCACCATGCTCTTTAGATAGCTTGTCTCCTTCTGCAGCAGCAAGGGGATGATCGAATTCCTGCACACGATAAAAGTCCAACTTTGAAGAAGAAACTCGCAATTTACGATACATTCTCGTGTACAAAAACTACCTACATATATCTTTTATTTGATACGTGCAGCGTATAAACACTTACGTAACATAATAATGAAAATAATCATTTCTACTGATGGATTACTTCGCAGAACAAAAAATGGAACCATCAGCACTTTCATATTAAAAATTATGAGCCTTAAGTAAACATACCATTTTGCAATCCTCCAACAGTTAAATAACACATTCAAACAAATTTCTTT
>NW_017298004.1:20910-29370 GCF_001594075.2 Trachymyrmex cornetzi
AAGACAACATTAAATTAAAAAAAAGATTAAATGTTGTTAAAAAGCCATTTTTTTATATTAAGCCTTAATTATCTTAGAAACCTGATGTGCTAAAATTTTTTTTACTTACGCGATTGGACTTGTGGTTACTAAAATGTTACTCGAGTGGTTACTAGAATGTACCCTTAACCAGAGTACGACAAGGTAAAGGTAATTAAATTTTATTGGATGAATTTTAATAAATTTTATAATCGAAAGTTAACAATTAAAAGTAAATATTATAAGATTTATTTATCGTTAACATTACATTCCGTTTATTAATATTAAAGTAACCATTGGTTCAATAAAATTTGTGTTATCATACGTATATTTTCAACGCTACCGTATACTTAATCACGCATTATTAATTATTTAATTATGCTACTATGTAATAATATTTTTTTTATTGTATTTTGAACTGGATTAATAATTGTACCTTGTTAATATACCAAAACTACTCGTTAATTAAATACATTTTTCGTTAACTATGCCCGCAGAATATCTCGTGGACCGAACAGATCTTTCTGTAAATTATTGGGGCATTTCGTTTTATGCATAATGTTCATTGTTTCATCGAATGTAAACAAGGATAAATGAAGCATCATGCGCATTATGCACTCATAATCTATGAGCTTACACACTTAAAAAGCAATATGTAACATAGAGAAATTCAAATTAATCTTATTGCTATAACTTTTAAAATTTCTGTACATTTTTCTGTACAAATTATATTGACGACGGAAAGAGAAGAGGTTTTCTCATCAACAATGGAACATATCATTTTGTTCCAATTTACTACAGGAAACAACACGACGACATAAAACAATACAGCATATTCGCCCGATTTGTGTCAACTGACACAATAATTGGTCTGCTATATGGCGCTGAGATTAAAATTAATCATGATTCTGATGATGCAAATTGAAAACGATTAGAATCCCAACCTAACTGAAAAATATTAAATAAATCCTCTTATAATGTAATAAATAATATAATACTTATAAAATAATTATAGTTTTAGATGTAAAATCTCGATTCTTGTCATAACAACCAGAAATTCTTTCTAATTCTTATAACAAAATCTGAGATTTTGGTTTAAGTAAAATGCATTTAATTATATACGCGAGCGCGAATCTTATTCATATCAAACCATAATCAAACAAAATTTCTCATGCATTACTGCGAGAATAGAAGGTCTGTTATATACCTGCAAAAGAGTTATCCTAACGGACAAAATTGTGGCATACATCTGAAAGAAAATATGCTATCATTACACTTGATGAAAACAGTTTTGTTAACCTTTTCGCTCAGAAAACGAGTGGTCCGTCGGAATACCGCCATTGATCCCGCGCCAAAAGTGTACACATTATATGTGGACAGTTTTTGGCGTTTAAAATATTATTTTATGCCCGAATAGCATGGACAACGCCACCTTGACATGTTTTTGAAAAAAAGGGATTGTCCCTTAAAATAATGTAATTATAATTTCTTTGTAAACCGTTTTTCAATTATCTCTTTCATTCGCCAGTGGCATTATATGTATCAATATACTACCATTACAAATTATGTTTAGATATTCATTATTTGACAAAATCAGTGTTAACAATGCATATACACGTATATGGTTGTACAGGATAGTTTGGCGTAACTCTTACTATAAGGAATACTATAAATTACTTGGCGAATGCTGACTGTAGACAGCGTTCGTCTATACGGAACGGTTTGCGTTTGCCGAACATAGCCAGCGTTAGGAGAGAAAAGGTTAAATTTAAAAGAATTAATTATAAATAAGATCTTGAATACGTTCTATTTTATATATAGAAAAAAGCCCCCTATTATGAGATAGGCGCCTAATATGAGATAGCGGCGTTTCTGCTAAACTAATAAACGCTACCTATTGGTTCCACCATTTATTGTTCTTGGATTGAAAATTATTTAGTAGAAAATTCATTATTAGATTATGCCTATAGTCATTGTAAAATAAGATTTTAGAATTTGGATGTTTTCAGGTTACATTGAGATGAGCATTTTAACCTTGTTTATTATTTAATAAATAAATATTTGGAAATAAATTTTTCATGTGATGATGGAGTAACGTCGTACTAATAGAAAAATATTGGATATAATGAATTGTTTGATTACTGAAGTTAGATTTGTTGGTCGTGAAACCATAAGGCGTGGAAATTGTAATATAACATCCAGGGTATTCCTAATATGAAGTAACCCATGTCCCTATGTTATAGTGAAAATCGTTTCTAAAGTATAAATGTTATTGTATAATAAAAATAAGACAACCGGAATGCCTGTATATTTGCGATGCTTGATTCCAACTATCTGAAAACGAGTTCTGGGTATCTACCGCATGCTCATTTTTCACGCACGCTGACTGTGTTTGTTTGTATTTTAGAAACATTAAAGTTTTTTAATTACAATACTGACATACTTTGCGCTTTACTATCGATTTTTCGGAAAATCTCATATTAGGAGCACAATTTTTTGACTTTGCGATTTGCTCACTTTTACATTTCTCTAATTTTCGAAAAAAATGGGATTTTAATCAAACTTTGCGTAACGTTATCTTAAAGCTTATTAAATTCCCTTCAAAATGACCTATTATTTTTTAAAATTCTGCCTATAGACTTCTAGCATTTATTCAAAAAAAGAACTCGGTATCTCATAATAGGGGCCTTTCCTCTACATATTTATTCTATTATATACTCGTACGTACAGAGCAGGGCAGTAACTCTCTCCACTTAGAATATTTCCGCTATTTTAGAGATATGAAATGATATATTTATTGAATTTGTATAAAGTATCAAGAGAGGTACAATATATTAGAAATAGTTTTTCTATGAGTGGAGGCGCTCGGAGATTTCAAGATCACCTCCACTTTTTCAAATATAATGGTTTTTACGTAATATATATGATTCCTATAATTATTCTGCATATAAAAATATTAAGGTAGTGATACAAAAAGTCAATAGTTTACGAGATATTTTGTACTTTATTCTGACATATATTGACATAAAATATTAAATACTCGTAAATTATTAATTTTTTTTGTAATCCTTAATACTTTTAACAGAATAATGAGATGAATGAATTGATGGAAAGAACTCAGTGAGAAATGACAATGAAATCGATGTCGAATAGACGTCAAATTGATGATTTCGATGTCGAATCAACATCCATTAAGTATTGAATCTATTGTTATTTCTCACTGGGAAATCACATAGCTGCTTATTTAAAAAATCATCCTTTATACATACATATTTATTTTAAAGCAATTATGGGTTTTCCATCCACCAAATGATTCATCTCATTATTCTGTTTATAAAAGTATTAAGGTTATAAAAAAATTAATAGTTTATGAATTATTAAAAATTTTATGTTAATATATGCCAGAATAAAGTACAAAATATCTCGTAAACTATTGATTTTTTGATACCCTACCTTAATACTTTTATATGTAAAATAATTAGAGGAATCATATTTTGTAAAACAATCATTCAATTTCATTTAAAAAAGTGAAAGTGACCTTGAAATCTCCGAAGCGCCTTCACATTCATATAAAAACTATAAATAACATATTATATCCCCTTGATGTTGTACAACTTCAATAAATATAATATTACATATCTCTAAAAATAGGGTAAATATTCAAAGTGAACAGAGTTATTGTTCCATCATGTATATATTGTACGTATATATATGTAAATACGTTTATTATATACCCTTATGCTTTTATTTAAAATAAGACATACCCAGCAGATAAAATTATATCCATAGCAGAAATGTCCCAAGCCAAATTTTACCTCTCTCTGTTTTATTTGCAATATAAACTGCCAAATCTAATTGAAATAAATAATTTAACAAGCGTTAAATATATATTACCATTCTTGATAGTTCGGACACTTGCATAAATTTTATCAAATGGATGAGTAAATTTAAGACATTATTATAAAACGTCAATTATGTTACTTTGTCGCAGATATTAAAGAGCAACCCTATCCCTTACGTTAATGACATTTTTGTTACTTTTAGCTTCAATATGTGTCTAAAACAATCCATTTTTTAGTTTCAAAGTAAAGCGTTCACATTAATGTGTGAACGTAGTAAATAATAAATTAAATTTGAGTCCAATTTAATACATTTTCCAGAGTTAAGTTATGTAACTACAATGTTTTAACGACATACCCGGTAAAAAATTTTTCATTAATGAATACGTATACATATGTATAAACTTATATAAAAACGCATAAATATCCACAAACATATATAATTATGTAAGAAGTATGTCCATAAATGTTCATACATCCTCTTTCGTTTGTAAAATTACTTTTTAGTGTAATATAAATAATAATAGTAATATGAAAACATAAAAAATAATTAAAACGGTAATTTTCGCGCTATTTGTTTTAGAAAAAATCAAGTTTGAAAAAATGTAAAAAATTACTTACGTATAATCATATATAAAATTATGCATAATTGTGTATGAGCAATTTTTTAAATATTTTTACAAATTTGTTTTTTTTTTAAATAAACGATACGAAAATTATCCGTTTAATTATTTTTTATGCTTTCACTTTACTATTATTATTTCTATTACACTAAAAAGTAATTTTACAAAAGAAAGAAGGATGTATGAACATGTATGGACATATTTCATATATAATTATACATGGCTATGAATATTTATGCGTGCTTATGTATGTTTATACATATTAATACATACTCATGCATGAAAAATTTTTCACCTGTTATTGAGTAGAAGCAAGGTCGACATATAGAAATGGTTAAAAAATAAATAACTAAAAATGAATAAAATAAAACACTATGAATTTATTAATTTGACATATTATATTCTTTTACATGTATTTTTAGGATATTTGTACATATCAACATCAACTAAAAAATCCTTATAATTTGTTTTCAATTCTATATGCCAAAATGTATTGAGCTTATTTTTCAGAATATTCATAGTGTGATAGTAGGATACGGATCGTACGATAGTAGAATATTGACAGAGTACGATACTATGATAGTAGAAAATTGATAGTATGAAATAACCTTCGAAAACTCGCTTTTGTTATATAAAAGAACAAGTAATTTTTGAAATTTTTCTAGCTTATTCTTACCTGTGGCGTTAGACAATGCGTACAAGTATTCTAAAATATATAAAAGAATAACACAATTTTTATGTAATAACACAATTTTGTACACAATCAATCAATGATATGTATATAGATATCCGGATTTTGAGCGCTAGTAAAATTAAGCATAAGAAGTTAAAATTATAAAATAAAATTTTGTTATAGTTATTTACCTGTTCACGTAAATCCTCATCAAAGTTATAATTGGACAATTTGTGAAGAATTGCTACCGTCTCATTAATCTGAAATTATGTCAACAAAAACGGAAGTTTGGTTAATTATATAAACGGAAAACGGAAGTTTGGTTAATTATATTAACGGACACCGCGCCGATGACCTTGAACTTCACATATGTTGTCAAAGTCATGGCCCTGAGAAAACTCCGACAGGTTTTAGGTGGCGGTCGTTCTTCGTTAAAAAATTATTAACAAAAACAGTTTAAGAAGGATATTCTTATTCACCCATATAAAAAAAAATTTTCTGCTTTAAAGTATATTTTACAACTTTCCACGAGAAGTAACTCCCAATCCACCTACCCCCCTGATTTCGCGCGACTTTCATATTTTCTTATATAATTTTTGTTCTTATAACAGAAAATTTTTTCCTGCTTTACTCTGCATACATGGTTTTCGATACATGATTTGATTAGGGTTAGGTTATTATATACTCATGGGTGTGTAATAACCTAACCCTAATTAAACTATGTATCGAAAACCATGTATGCAGAGTAAAGCAGGAAAAAATTTTTTTGGATCCCGTTCTTGGTTAAAAAGTTATTAACAAAAGAAGTTTGAAAAATAACGTCTAATTTCTGCTATATATGCAATATTAAATACTCTTCTACATTTTGACTTTCAACGCGAAGCAACTTTCACCCCCCTCCTCCCTTGCTTTAGGGGCGCACGACTCTCGTCCCTAACTCTCACCCCTCTCCATTCTTGCTTTAGGAGCGTACGACTCTTACCTCCGACTCTCACCCCCCTACGCCCCTACAAAAAGGCGCATGACTTTCATCTTCGACTCTTACCAGCCATCCCTCCTGCAAAAGGGCGCACGACTCACACCTTCGACTTTAACCCCCCTCCGCCCCTGCAAAGAGTTGCTGGACTTCAATAATTGTCTGTTTGACAACATATGTCAAAGTCGCAGTCGTCGGCACGTCGCAGCGTCCCTTACAGTGCACAACTATCAAACATATTTTAAAGCAGGGAATTTTTGTGTTATAGTAGAATTTTCTTTGTTAATAACTTTTTAACGAAGATCGACCGCCACCTAAAACCTGTCGGAGGTTACTCAGGGCCATGATGACAACATATATCAAGGTCAAGGTCATCGATGTAGTGTCCGTTAATGTATATAATTACCAAAATTAGTAGTAAAACTGAAAACTTTGCATTCAATGAATGAGATTTCAAATAAAACCTTGACAAGTGTTATTTCGTTGTTGCTTGTGCTTATTATTCTAGTTGTAATTAGTTATTAATCATTTTGTTCTACTATAATACATACCTCATTATAAACAGTTTGACATATGTAGTGTAATGTGAGAAATAAAATAGTTATTAAAACGAAATTAAAACAGATAAATAATAACGAGCTTGTAGAAATAAATTTCCATTTAATCTGATGATCTCCAAGCAATTGATACATAGATAGATAGAAATCTAAACCATAGATAAAGTACCATACCATCTGTGTTAACATTTGTACTTTGAATACTTTGTTTAGTTTGCGTGATATAAGGCATAGTTGTAAATGGACGTGCCTGTAAATAAATTGTAATTGTTATAATTAATCAAACCGAGAGACATACACGTGATACGTCCAACGGTCTCACGCAGCCTTTTTTTTCTCTTTCTCACTTTACGGAGACCTGGAGTTATCAACACGTAAGACAAATAAAAAGTAATAAAAATCTTTCTCACGAAAAATTAAAACCAAAGACTTCAGTATCTCCTCATTAACGTTAGATAAAATAAAGTTAAAATCGGTGAACGCAGGGAGCTAATGAGCATCGTCGATGACATCCTCCTTGGACAAGGCTATTAAAAATGATAAGTAACGTCAGTGAAAGTCCGATACTGGCGCCTAAACATTTTTCTGACAGTTAAGTCGCGGACGATTCTCACGATGTCCGCAACCATAAAATATGAAAGTGACATGGTACGTCCAGGGGAGGTGTTTGACGAGCCCGTGCAGACAGTGCACGTGCACTCGTCTTAATCGATGCACGTTCATTTTCCCATAATTTAAAAAGGATCGTAAAGTTAAGACATTGACACTTGTTGACACAAAACCGACTACTTTTCTCCCCCACAATCTCGACCAATCCAGAAGCCAGAAAAGTGTCCCACCACCTAACTAGAACCCCACCAATGAAGGGAAAATCAATATATACCGCGGCCCTCAGAGAGAATTCTTTCGAAAGTTAATACAGAGACAGACAGACGGAGACAGACAGAATCTTTTCCCGGAGTTAACCCGCTAAATAACACATTTCTTTTCGAAATCAATCGTTAAAGCCCAGATCTTAAAAGCAGTGCAGGAGAAAAATTGTCAACCTCGCTTACTTGGCCAGCGACATTTAAAGATTTAGAGTCAGTGCTGAAGAAACATCGTCAACCTCACACATCCGGCCCAGAGAACTTCCACCGATCAGCATCTCTCAGTAATAAGTCAGTATATTTCTTTTCTCTAATCCCCCTCGTTTTTTCTTTTAGTAATTCATTTCAATATTTCCTTAGTTTCTTTTTATTATTCATTAATTTTTATTTGATTCTTTTTATTTCTTTCTTTCTTTCTTATTCCATTTTTAAGTTCCCATGTAAAAGGAAATGAAACATTGCAGTCCGTTCACGCTAATTTCAATTCCTGTCGCTATTCCCTTCGCGATAATTGTTCGCTCCCGTCGACCAGTCGGACGTGTCCGCCCGCTAATACTATAATCGTCAAAAAGAAAATCAAGCCAAACCCTCTCAGATCCATTTTCACCAAAACTCCCTTTCCTTTTTATTCTCTCGCAATCCTATCCGTAAATTCTCCCTTCTGTCCCTACATCAATCACACACTCACACGCATCATTCAATTACAAAATAGATAACCAACTATGTAATGGTAACTTTAATTTTAAATATATAATGTAAATTAAAACTCTGACTATTATATTTCCGAACAATACCTCTTTATATTCATAACGACAAGACCACGATTGCACTTACTCTTATCCTCGGCTATTTGGATTCATTTCCAAAGCCGAAAATAAGGGCATCGAACGCACTGACAAATCTGG
>NW_017298004.1:29780-31768 GCF_001594075.2 Trachymyrmex cornetzi
ATATATAAGATGTCTCATTTCAACTGTTGCATCAAATTATGTCAAAACGATAAGGAAAAGTGTTTATCAGATAAAAGTGAAACAATTTCGATAACATGATACTTTTAATACTTTTTGAACATATTTTGGTACATTGTTTTTTTTTAGGAGCATCTAAAAGATGTTACTGTACAATTTAAGGATGTATTAGACCTACAAAGAAAATTAAATTTGGAAATATGTTTAATATTTCCATTTCAAATAAAATACATCTGAAAGTTATGTGAATAAGATGTTTTTTTGTTTAATAATATATTCTTGTAGATTATTTATTTTAATGGTTATTATTTTTAGTTTAAAAATTAAGATTTTTTTATCTTAAAAACGGTTACATTTCTCTTATATAAGTACTTTAAATATTCACATAAAATAATTTATGCGAAGTTTTATTGAGATTCACTGATTATTGTTACAAAGATATAGAACAAATAAATATTTTGTTTATTTAATGGACAACTAGTTCCTGCATCGCAATGTAACTCAACATGAGATTTTTATCATTCATTCCGTATATTGTATTTTCATATATTTTTATTAGAACAGCGATTAAAAAAATACTACTGTTTAATAAAATAACTTATGATCTAGATAGTAAACGATCACTTCTGTAGTATTATTTTTAAACGTGATTTATGGTAATAATTTGTAATTTTTTCATAATTTTGTTTTCATTTTGAAAATATGTATAAAACATCCTTAATTCTCTGCTTCTACATTTAATCGATTATAATACCTCTTCAAATTTAAATTTTTTTCCACCGTATAATTTTAAGGGGAACGTAAAGACGAATAGTCATGTACATCGACTTGCACACCGAAGATTTATGTGTCATTTACACATCCCTACATTCTACTACATCAATATCTCACGCACATGTTGGTACTCGTAAATTTTCGTATAACAATAACGTTCTAATTGGACGTCTAAGTCCAATTTTAAGAAATCCACTTTGGTTTTTCGTGCAAACGACTATTCTGTAAATTACTATTTCATAAATACAGATTGCACAGCTTTTTTATATGAAGCAAATATTGTTACGACGTAAGCTTTGGAGCACTATATTGGATTAAGAAACGATAAAGAAAATCTTAATTTCGAAATTTTTTTGTCGTTCTTAGCATTAAGGCTCTACTTCGCAGACACGCATTAATGCGTATTGTTTAATCATGGAAAAGGATTTTCGAATAAGTAACAAAAAAAAAGGTAATTGTTATAAAAAAATGATATGTGTCTCGGTAATACAGATAACTTTAAAATCCACTTCCTTCTTAAAGGACCGACCTTTCCCCTGCTTTATGATATTCTAACTTAGCTACTTTTTTCTTATATTAATTTCGTTTTGAAAGCAGAATATGTGATTCAAAGCAGAGAATATGTGTTATAAAATAGAGAACTTGTCTGCTTTACTACATTTTGAGAAAGAACAAAGTATTAAATATACCTTAATATCATCAATATTATTTGAAAGTATATGTCAGGATTATTGAAATTTGCTGAAGGTTGCCCATTTTCTAAAGTTTTATCAAAAAAATACGTAGGCACAATGAATAATTCTGTTAAACAAACAAGTATATGTTATCTTTACACCTGATTTATCTCATTATTCTATTCATAAAAGTATTAGCATATTACGATTATCAAAAAATTAATGGTTTACAAGATATTTAACGTGTCATGTCAATTATGTGCCAGAGAAATGTATCTATAATATTTCGTGAATTATTGGTTCTTTATATTTCTTAATACTTTTACATGTAGAATGATTATAGAAAAATCATATTACGTAAAAAATCATATAAGTCCATTTTAAAAATCACCGATGAATATTATATCTTTTTCATTGCGCGTCTGTCATCGTATCTCTATTTAGAAAAGAATATCGTGATCACAATAGGCCTCGCTCGAAGTAATTGCACTTTCATAGAAAACATTTTTTTAATACTTTTTG
>NW_017298004.1:32062-32865 GCF_001594075.2 Trachymyrmex cornetzi
TTTTTTAATGCTTATATTGCACAGACGCTTTTAATAATGTTGCATGAACAATATTATGCAGATTAATTGCTACTTCAAACTTGTTTATTGCTACGGAAAGACTTGATTTGTCATTTGACGACATGCAGGTAATGTGGAATACATCGAGGATTGAGAATAAGGAATAGATTCCATGCATGTTAGCAACTTATTCGTGATTAGATTAGGTTAGGTTAGACTACACAGCGTGTATTCTATATCAGCTTATTTGTGATTTATCAGCTTATTTGCGATTTTTTATTTGTCCATGCGTAATAACGTTCGTAATGATGCTATTATATTTTCTGTGTTATTGTATAATAAAAATTGAACAGTTTTCTATTTTTCTTGATCAGTTTATATAAATAAACAAATTTAGACTTCATTTATTGTGTTATTTATTACGTGGTCAAAATTTCATCGGTATTCCATATTACATCCCATTTTTTAGGCCCCCCCCCCCATTTTCTCACTTTTGACTTTTTTGTTAATATCGACGTTGGACTTAAATTTTGGCGACTTTCATTTATTGGATGTTGTAGCTAACATATTCCTCAAGAGTTTTGTGTAAATTTAAAGTCTTCATATGCATTTATATCGGAGCAATGTTAATTTAAAAATAGCTATTATATAATCCCTGCTTTTACCCTATGTACACAGTAATTCTATTAGGCAATTATTACATTATAATCCATATATATTGATTGCGATCTTTAGCTTCTGTTATCCGCTGATGCACAAAGATGGATCTGTTTTGTCTTCTGTAATCTGCGCTACTTTCGAAC
>NW_017298004.1:32927-36177 GCF_001594075.2 Trachymyrmex cornetzi
TCTTTTTCAAACTACGCGCCGAATTATTTTTCCGGACTAAATAAACGCAATTAAAACTACTCTAGTAATCGCGAATTAAATTGACAAGCAATTTAATAATTTGATGCTACCATCAAGCATCATATATTAGGTGTTAAACTTAATTCCTGCCATTTTTCGTCTCTAAAATTGATTTTCGAAGGGAAGATGAATGAATACCTTAATCAAAGTAATTTCCTCCATTTTCTACTTTATTACTAATTAATAGTACTTTATTAATAATACTTTGATTAAGATATTTCCCTTCGAAACAAATCAACTTTGGAGACAAAGAACGGCAGGAATTAAGTTCAACACCTAATATTTACTCTTTTCGTGTTTCAATATAATATTTAATACATATATGAGGAGCAGAATTTTTAAATGTATTTTATCCAAAGTTTATAATTTTTAGATAACGAAAAGGAACCCACCTTAACACTACACTGTTAAATATTATAGGGTCAAATTAACTCAATGTGAGTCGCCACTGCTCCTACTCAATAACATCGTTATTTTTTACTAAAACAATGATTATATTTGACACTGTACAGTATCAATTTAACATTATATAATGTCGTATTTAATTATCATTTTAGTAAAAACTGACGATATATTTAGTAGGAGCAGCGGTGACTAACGATGAGTTAATTTGATCCTATAAAATTTAACAGTGTACTCGCCTTACAGGAAACAACAATTTGTCAATCAGTAAGCCGAGAAATGTTAAACGAAATTACTAAACAATTGTTAAAAACATTAAACGATGCATTTTAAGGAGGTTTTTACGTTTTAGTGGTAAAAAACATCGATTTTTTTCTGTTTTTAAAGCTTAGTTTTAAGAATCCCATAGAAACATATTATGGAAGCAACGAAAATTGTCCAAAATATACGAGATAAAATGACGGGGTGTTTGGGGCCGCTAGATCGATTCAAATAGCTCGCATCAATCAATTGCTGTAACCGGCGCTCGCCATTACTTATATTCAACCTTTCGGAACCATTCTAGAACGGTTCTATCCAACAGAGCAAAGTTTCGTTCCTTTCTGAGTGTCAATATCGCTTCTAACGGAAAACGGAGCGATGCTTGTACTAAAATATTCAGAACTGCGTTTTTCTTTACCATGTTTCGAATATAGTGACCACGATTCCAAAAAGACTATTAATCCGATTGACTTTTACTTTTACAGTTATACTCAGAGAACATGTCATTATCGCCTAAATTAGAATTAATAGTCTATGTTAATTTTTTCTATTTTTTTGATTGTCAATTAAAAAGAAAAAAATTTTTAAAATTCGAATTATTTTTTCAAACTGCGGAGACGTAGCATCAATTCAATCGTATTATATCTACCTGTCGACGCAGCTCTCTCTTACAACCTGAGATGGAAGTTACTTTTACTGTTAGTTTTGTAGTTACTTTTTTATGACGATTTTACTGTTACTTTTTATGTTACAATTTTACCGTTAGTTTTGCCGTTACTTTTTTATGACGACATACGTCAAAATCAAGTTCATTGGAGATGAAAATTCTGACCATATATTTATTCGATTACATTACTCAACATTACTACCTTCACAGCGTTTTTTTTAAAGATGTTCATCTCTTACAAATATTTAATAACAAAAATTGATTAATTATTTATTTTAAATACCCGTTGTTTAGTACATTTTTAATACTTAAAATAAGTATTGTACATACATGTTTTGTACAGACAATACAGACTACATACATATGTGTTCAAGCTCATCATCATAGCTTCCATTCTTTATATGTTACCAAAAGGTCTTTATGTGTTTCACACTGTAAAGATTTTGACGCACAATGTCAACAAAAATAGCTTACAAAGTAAATGTATACACATGTATAATACTAACCCAAGGATAGCTGCAGAGATCAGAACACTTAAGGCAATAACATTTGACGGATGACGTTCCAGAAGCGCAACATACATCGCAACAACAAACAAGTTGAAATCTATGCCATAATTCGTATTTAAGATAATAAAAAAACTATTAATCGTTAACATATAAAAAACGTATACAATCCATCCAATTATTATTCGAATTATAAAATTAAGTAGCCTATGGTATTCCTTTGGCGTTCCGAGAACTTCCAACGTGTGGTCTACTATAGCAAGTTCACGTAAACACGTTTTCAATTGCTTTAAAAAAATCATATTGATCGATTATGCGGCACAAAGAAATTATTGTAATTTTATATTATAGTAAAAATTGTTATTGCAATGTTTATACGGAACGCAACAGATAAAGTGTTACATTATAATAATGTAAAGATTAAAATTGATCTGTTAAAAATACTTTTTTTTTAATTTAAGTTATTGCAAAGTTTATTGCAAAACTCTGTGGAATAGATTACATGCTAACAGAGCAATAAACATAAATATATAATATAGTTAGATAAGACTATAGTAGCTTGCAAATGGTGTTAGGCGTCAGCAAATCTGCTATTACAAAGCTTTCCAGCAACAAAAAACCGCTACTAAGCAACGATACATGAGTGGTGAAACAATAATTAAAATCATATACATACTCACGCATACACACACACACAAGCACCTACATATATCAGTCATGTCAGTCTCGTTTAAATACTGTGAGTGACGCGATGAAACGCGAGACAGCAGAACAAAAGCAGGACAAAGAGAGAGATGTTTTTATTAATACAGTAAGAGAATTACAATATTTGATTGAGCTAGGAGAAAGCAGCACAGAACTTAGTGGAACGATGAATGGGAAGAGTAAGTAATTTTGGTATCTGGTTACAAGGGGTTAAAAGTGAAAGAAGCTCAGAGTTCAATTGAGGAGACGTCGCAGATATAAGGGAGCATTGGAATAAACGAGAGGAAAAACTAGACAGCGTAGGTGGAGAATAAAATGTATTTGCCTATAATTGTGAATTTAAGACTCCTTTAATGCTCTCATTTAAAAATACTATTAAACAAATGACAAGTAATATTAAAAGATCAAGTATTAGCATATAATGACTGGGAGTACATTTTAAATTTTTACCTTAAAACGACAGATACTAATGAGAATTAATATAATGGTGGCCAACGATAGGATATCATCAATGTATATTGTTTTATGTATCAGGAAAGCCTTGATGTATGCTGGATAGTAAAAGAAGTATATAAGAAGGCTCCATTTGACCAAAGCATACAGGCAAGAAATATATGTCCTAAGTTGTCCAACAGGATATTCGAACACG
>NW_017298004.1:36606-38783 GCF_001594075.2 Trachymyrmex cornetzi
ATGATCGATCATAAAGATTACATTATGGATGATTTTATTTCAAATCGGTACCGTTTTATATGTTTTAACTATAATTAAGTGAAGTAATGACAACTGTCGACAATTAAACCCTATATACTACTTTCGGATCAGTTCCAAATGCTTTATCCTTTTAGGATTTAGTTTCAATTGAACATGATATTGACTTTTTACATGAAATCTAATGCTATTTACTACCTCCTGTAAAAGCCATGAGACAATTTTGATGATATTATACTTTGTATGAATTTTTATAGGTATATTTCCTACTTTATGCCTCATGTTTTATTATTTAACGACGTTAATTAAATGTCCAGCGTTATTGATAATAAATAAAAAACAGTTGACACTTGAAAAAGATAAAATATCTGCTAAAAATCTTGTGATATGCGTTATTTCATAGAAAATACTATAATTATTTAAATATACAACGCTATAATTATTTAAATATATAATGTTGTATAACGAATGTATATGCCCTTCAACCAGCAAGTATTGAACGACAGAATGAGCACACAGATAATCTAGATTAGATTCCATTTCTTTTTGCGGAATATTTATTCATGTGTTATTATTAGGGATAAACGATTATATACGTGCAACTATACTTGCAACACTATGTCTTTATACTAGGTGCAAATGCGTTTAATCGATGCTTTTTATTCACATGGCTTCTAACGACACGTGTCGACTTGAGTTGAAGCTGATAACTTTAATAAAATATTTTATATATTGAAGTTATACGCACAATCCGGGAAAAAATATATCTTATATAATTATATATAGGTAGAAAATATAAAAAATGTAAATTGACATATATTACATACAACTATATGTACATAAGACAAGAATTTTGTAAATTCCAATCATTTTCAGAAACTTTTTGCGATTTCTTTCTAAAAAAATATTATAAGATTGATTAAATGAATTATAAGTATACATGTTGAATAATTTTAATTTGAGGATAAATTATTTAAGGATAATTTATCGACAATGATTCCATGTTGCTGATAATATAATATATTACACTTTATGCACTTACAAATCCACAGATATGCACTATGGCTTCGACAAAGCAAGGCAATAAGAATATACGAATTATGGATCCTTCGTTGATGTAATTCGTTCTTTCTTTTACACTCTTTACACGTATTTATCAGAATATTTACAATGAGTATAAAAATCTATCTTCTATACTACCTATATGCTAAATACCATTATCTCGACCCGTCAATTCTAGCTATAACGATTATCAATATTCTTGAGAATAATCTCTTCAAAATCGAATTAAATTAACTAAATTGCAATTTTTTAAATTCAATAGATGTTATTTAGTTAATTTTTTAAATTCAAATATAGAATTTCAAGATTCTAAATGTACAGTGATATCAAAATTTTCTTAAATATACAAATATATAGGAGAAAATTCGGTTTTTTAGATCTCTTAGAATTTAAGTTCTCAGAAATTAAACTTCGAAAAAGAACATAAAAATTCGACAATTTAGGTCTTTTTTTGTTGCTAAACTAGTACATATACATACTTAAAGTAAAATAGATATTTAAAATTTGAAGACAGTAAGACAGAAAATTTTAAAGTGCAGCGACAAAAATCAAGCCTGCTTTCTCTCTGCATTTACATTCTCCATTTACATTCATCTATGCTCTAATCATCTATGTTTAACTCCCACATTTCTGTGACAAACTTATCTCTAAAAAAATATATGTATTTGTATTGCGTCGAAGTCTCTCCTGTACTTCAGGTCACCTGTTATCGATCGCCAAGAAATCAGATCACAAAAGAGGATCTCCCCTACAACATAGTAGTTTTGTGTTCAGGGCACCTATCATATAGAACAAATTAGAATGAATTTTGATCGGAGTTATTCCGTTTTCTCTAGATTTCTATTGTGTTTACAAAGGGAATAATTAATTCCGATCGAAATCCATTCTGAATAATTCCATAATGCATCCTACAGTTCTGAGCCTTTAACACTTCTATCATTTCTCAATAAAGTTCTCATTCCCGTTGTACTGTTTTGCACATTTATTTCAGTGCGATTAATGTGTCCTCCATGCGAAACGTGCGAGCGTAACAATATATACACATATATTATAAGTATCTATATAAGTATCTATAAAAAAAATTTTTCCTTAAATGC
>NW_017298004.1:40327-42846 GCF_001594075.2 Trachymyrmex cornetzi
CCGCCATCGCCTTCCCGGTCTCCTGCACCATGCTCTTCAGATAACCCGTGTCTTTTTGCAGCAGCATGTGAAGATGATCGAATTCCTGTGTACGATATATAAAAGTTCGCAGTTTAAGTGATAATTTATATTGAGACTGTTATAAATAAAAAAAAAATGAAGCATTTTCTTAACGTAAAAAAAAAAGTATTAGTTATATAGTCCAAGGTTTTTAATTCTGTATCAACTAATAAGTGGCTTACTCAACAAAAACTCTAAAGAAACAATACAAAAATGATCAAATTGTAAATTCATAGGATTCATACAATAAAATATTTATATAAATCCACGTATAATTTACTTAACAAAATTACCTTTTGAAAAAAAGTATAAAAAGGCGCCAAGTGTGCATGTACCTCCCATAAAAAATTGTTACATATAAATTAAAAAAAACCGTTACATAAATAATACAATTCAAGTGGTAATAATGTTAATTTTTTATTATAAATTACTCCTCAGTAGTGCGTATACATAGATTAAAAAAAAATGAAATAAAATTTTCAAATTGCGCCAATTGCAAAACGAATATATATTTTCCCTGCAACATATAACATATACTATTGTATTTTGTAAATTGCGAAAAGAACATAAATTTTATTACAAAATATAACATTTAATTAACGAGACAAAGTGATAAGTACTTTTATCTTTCTATTCAAGGGTCTTTTATATTTGCAATGGAATACAACAATTAATCTCAAAAAATTAAAGACGAAGCATCAGAAAATGAGAAAATTTTATTAAAATAACAAAATTATTTATGTAAAAACAATTGGCGTGCTGCTAAACCTCAAAATATAATAAGTAAACATTATATAAAAGAAATAAACGATGTTTATGTTTAAATAACATTAATTAACATTAAAATTACAATTATAATACAATTAAGATTATAATTAATTTTAAATCTACTTTTAAATTTAACTTAAACCGCATGTCTTACAAATCTGAAATCATTATTCTATTCTTATACGCTTTTACGATATATCTAAATATATATCTAAATTTGCTCGCATATATAAACACGCTGTATTTTATTAATTCACCTCATACTCTTTCTTAAATATCTTCATTACTTTTCATATTTGGTATTTTTAATTATTTGCTCGTACATACACACACACACACACACACAGTATATTGTTATAGTTCACCTCATTTTCTTTCTTAAATCTCTTCATTACTTTTCCTATTCGGTATTATTTGATGATCATCTTATTATATTTTAAGGTCTAGCAGCGCGCCAAGTTTTTTTACATAAAAAATTTTATTATAAAATTTTTGTATAAAATATGTCACAAGTATGATCGATAAATTCGTTACATTGATTTTCCACGAACATAGATTGGAGGAAAGATTTTGTCACCTGTTCGATTCGATGGGTCACTCTTAATCATAAAATTCATAAGAAGACAAAATAATGAAAAATTGACTCTCCATCACATTACCGGCATCCATCACTAAGATACGATCGCTGTCCATAACAGTGTTGAGTCGATGAGCAATCGTTATCACTGTATACTTCTCGAATTTTTTTCCTGATAGTTGTCTGGATGAGTTCGTCTGTTCGCGGGTCCATTCGCGGTCGCCTCATCCAGTACGAGTATTGGATTGTTCCTCACAACAGCTCGCGCCATGCCGACTAATTGCCGATTGCCGACGCTGAGATTGGAACCGCCCTCATTGATGTGGACTTCCAAGCCCACCTCCTTCAACTCGACCTCTTCAAGAGCTCGCTATAGTGGTTCGTCCATATACGAGTCGAACGGATCGAGATTCTGTCTCAGGTTGCCGGAGAACAGAAACGGTTCCCGCGAGATGATGTTGATTTTAGTACGCAAATCGTGCAAGCCAATCTGGCGAGTATTGACTTTGTTGATCTTAATCAGACCATCCACATCGACCAGGTGGAAGAGCGCTTAAATCAGAGATGACTTGCCGGCGCCGGTTCTGCCAACAATGCCAATTTTTTTTCGTAGAAATATATACGAAACTGAGATTTTTAAGCAATGGAGGTTCCAATGGCGCATAACGCAGGAACGTGTTCTTGAATTCAATCTGGCCTTCTTGCGGCCATTCGGATTTAGGTTTCTTATCAGAGACACTCTTGAGAGGGGGTTCGCTGTCTATTTTGCTGGAAGGTATCGAAATAGGGAATGCGGTTTGAATTTAAAGAGACTGGAATGAAAGACTCCATATTTATAGTTATTTATGAAACTTATATATAAATTTGAGTGCCTATATAGATTAAAAAAAAGTACGGAAACATCAATATTAAAAAAATCTAAAATTAAAAACGCTCCACTGAGGTCATATGATTCTCCATCTCGGCGCTTTGGCGCATGCCCCACTGAAACCACCGAATGAGATTGATACTCTGCGTGATCGCCCACGTATGCGACGTTCATCAAATCGCGACTGTAGTTGTTCTGCATGAGGAAGCTTAGTGTATAACCATAGTAATATACAGCACGCAGAAA
>NW_017298005.1:0-375 GCF_001594075.2 Trachymyrmex cornetzi
GCCCAAGTTTATTGTATGACGTCTATGATCTATTTATTTCGACCACCACTTATCGCTAAAGCCGTTTATAGGAAAACGACGGAAGCGAAGTTGTACACCTAATAATATTACAACATTAAACAGTTCTGTTACAACAGTTAACAACAGCATGTTAAAGTTACAGAGTAATGTTTTGACAACTTTGAATTCAAAATGTAATAATAATAGTATTAATATAAACAAACAATTGTTAACCACTGACGAAGTACTTGCGAATGAAAATATTGCAGAAATAAGTCAGTCAATGAGTGTAAATGATATTCTTTCCTGAACTAATGATGAATAATTATTGCAAACACATAATATAAACTTAAGCAAAAGAAGAGTACAAAATTA
>NW_017298005.1:512-841 GCF_001594075.2 Trachymyrmex cornetzi
TTCATTCAACGATTGTTGTAGTCATGGAAAAGTAATATTGGGACCTTTACCATTACTTCCTAATGAACTACAACAGTTATTTTCTGGAAATTATCAGAAATCAAAACAGTTTTTACAAAATCTGCGAGTTTACAATAGTGCATTTTCTTTTGCATCTTTCAATGCTAACTTGATTAATTTTAACGCTCAAAAACGAGGATCTTATTGTTTCAAAATTCAAGGTCAAAATATATTATCAAATTAACACTGCTTTATATCCTGCTATATACAAATGAACAATCAAGTTATGGACAGCTTTTTATTCTTGACGCTAACGAAGTTACAGAATA
>NW_017298006.1:0-1628 GCF_001594075.2 Trachymyrmex cornetzi
AGTACAGTCAACGATGTGAATCGACAATTTCTCGCTCGTAGGAAAATAATGTAGACATCTGTAGAGTAACAAGTCATACGCGTTACACAGTTTTTTATCGCTATATACAACTAGTATACCTACCTATCGTACAAATGCTTCTTCTTCGTACTCTTACTCAATTGCGAACCTATCAATCGTGACAGATTTTTAATCCATGTGAAATGACCGATGACGTTTTCATCGTTGCGTCTTGAGTCTTGCAGATACAACAGGTTTACATGTTTCTCTTTCTTCTCTTTGGTAAGACGAAGAGGAACAATTTCAATACCATCGTCTCTTTTTTTCTACCTCTCTCTCGCTCGATAAATACGTTGATAGATATATCGTTCAAAAATTTAAATTTCGTAATTTGTTTTAAAGTAATGGGAAACTCGATACCATCAAGCTTCAACACGGTAGTATAATCCGAACACGACGATTTTCTATTTACGTTTCTTTCTGCAGGGTACAGAGCGGCGACCACCGACCAGGCGAAACACGCATTGTCCATCGAACGCACGTTGATCACCGCCTTCTTCAGCATAATTTCTCGCGGCAGCTCCACCCAACATCCAGCATGCATAGGATTATACTTGTTAACATTTCAGATTCGATATACGTGACAGCGCCCATCCACTGTCACGTTCCTGAAATTCCTCCAGTGCTGCTAAAATATCGTCCGTCACGTGTTTATCGTACCACTCTCGCAGATCGGAAGTGTTAAAAAGCTCGTAATTTTTCGTAGTGATACTCTTAGCAGATCTCTTAGCATCCGCGACGAACTCACCGTTAAATATCGTATTTACTTTTAAACAATTATATTTCTGAAGATTATCACGAATCCGATCGATAACGATATCTCTCACGTCGTCGAGAAACTGTTCAAGGTTCGATGTAACTCGAATTCAATACATCAGTCAATACGCGATTATTAATAGCTGTTTCGATCTCCAACCATAAAAATCCACTCTTTTGTGATTCGACACGACCAGAGCCCACGTGTTCATAACGTTATCGTAAAACATTCCTCAAGCCTTCCAATCGTGCTAGTCGAGCGATTAATGCATTTACGACTCCGGTAGATGTTCGTTGACGTTTCGACACGTTTACTGTTTCGACACGTCTCCCGCAAGAAATCGAGACACTCGTCGCATTTTTGCTCCCATACCCGATATATGTACACCGTATCGATGCTCGTCGCACGATTAAAAAGATCCTCCACCTCCTCATCCATTTCTATATATTAAAAAAATTCCTGCCCTTGCTTACACGTGAACCAGAGCGTTTCACCACAACTATCTGTAGGTATATCGAATTTAATTTTTTCAGAAATCCTTCCAATATCACTGATTTTTCGCACACCTTTCACAACTGCGTTCTCATATCTTCTTGTGCGATCGTCAACAAGAACTACCACGCTTTTCATCCATAAAATCTCTCGCGAACAGTGATTTCCAATTTCTCTCCGTAAATGATGTGTAGCTAAATTCCAACACCTCTTCTCCTTTTTACAAGATGTAACCAACATTCGGTAACAGACGCTCGTAACAATACAGATCGTTGTCCGTACTCTCGTTCGAACTGTTATCGTTGTTCGTACTTTCGTG
>NW_017298007.1:0-1161 GCF_001594075.2 Trachymyrmex cornetzi
CACCATTAGAAAAGTTATTACAGCTACTTTATCTATCAGAATACCATGTAATTTTACATAAAAGCCCAACAAACTTAAAGTATGTAGTATAATATGTACCATTTCACTTTTCCACCTTTATTATTGGCCAAAAAAAAGATGTGGTGCATCACTTTCAAAACAATTCTCGTGTAAGTATAATCTACAAGTTGTAAGTACAAAACTTACTTGCTCTGTTACAAGTTCTCCTGCTCCACAAAAGAGAAATGTATTCATCAATAAGACAATAAATAGTAATACTGAGAAATATCCTTGTACCATAACAGTTTTATCTATTTTTCCGTCAACAATTATCTAAAATATAAATTACAAGATAACAAAAGAGTTTAGCGTAACTCTGGTATTTAAGCCGCGCAGTCTCTAATAATTTTTTACTCAAATACTATCAAATTTACAGAAAAACTGCAAGAGACAAAAATTATTTATTTTCTTCTCATAAAGTTTTGAGAATTTTTTCAGAATTTTTTATCAACTTTTTAGTATTGCATTTTCTTATTTTTATCAACATGAGAAAATACGATATTAAAAAATTCTGAAAAATTCTGAAAAAATTCTCAGAACTTCATGAGAAGAAAATAAATAATTTTTGTCTCTTGCAGTTTTCCTGTAAAGTTGATAGTATTTTAGTAAAAAATTATTCAAGATCAATATTTTGCAATTTTTAGTAATTAATATCTTGTTAACTATTACGAAAATTGCAAAATGGTAGAGGACTTTTCGACTCAGTTTAATTCGCTCTATCTACACAAAAGTGATTGGCAAAAAAGGTCGGGACACCCTATATAAGGTCACCTAAAAAGTTACTTATAAATTACAACTTTATAAAGTAACTTATTCAATCCTATTATTTACATAAAAATAATAAATGATACATAGTAAAGTTTCGTTGCGGCAAATGTACCAGAGTTACCTTATGTACCATATAAAATATTTTCTCGTATTTATTTTATTGACTCTTACAATAGTAAATAAAAATCCGCTTAGGCAGAATGCAACACCAAAATAAAATACCAATACTAACATCACTAAAGAGAATGTATTTTCAATATTGTCGGCAAATCTACGAATAAAATTATTAAAAAGTATAATTACATTAAATCAATAAAACACTATATATATATA
>NW_017298008.1:0-546 GCF_001594075.2 Trachymyrmex cornetzi
AAGTGATGTCGGCGTCGGGGTGACTGATTCGGATGTGGAAGGTGAGCTTCCTGATGACACAGTTGAGGTCATCTATATTTCCGATGAGGAGGAGGAAGTAGAGGATGACGAAGGTGATGCTGAATTCCTTGATCTTGTTGAGGATCTTGAGGAAGATTTAGTGGAAGATGAAATTATCCTCTTTGCACATTTCATCGCGCCCCCCGAATCAGATTCGGAGGTTGATGAACTAGTAGAATATTAGTTTCAACTTTTTATAGTAGTTGTAGTGTAGTGTTATCTAGTACTTTTGAGACCTTAGTTGTAGTGTAGTGTTTATTATTATAAATTCCCTTTTTTGGATTTTGGATTATATCTCTCCCAGTATTTGCTGCTTCTACTGGTGAGTTCTCTTCATTTCTTATTTTTAGCACTAATTATTTATAAACGCTTTTAGACGGTTTACGTGCGTGCACAGCGTCTTTCTTCCTTTTTTTATTGTGCAGTTTACATCGGAATTTTTCTCGATTATTATATAGGGACCTATCCACGGGGATTCTAATTTTC
>NW_017298009.1:0-317 GCF_001594075.2 Trachymyrmex cornetzi
CTAGCTTCTTCCTTATGAACAGTCCTAGATGGAGAGGGGAGAGATTTAGAGAGAGACACATACTGTTGCGTATGAAAGGGCTGCTGCCCACCACGCCGTTCCACGGTACGATTGCTTCGCGGGGCGTAGTCGAAGAATACGTTATATTCCTCAATCTTTCACTCTTGAATGGAATGATTCACAAGCAGCTTGAGAGCACTAACAGATTTATTGATCTGAATTACAGTAATCACGTTTACAGTAATGTTCGCTGTAACGAGAAGGACGATGTGTCCTCGCCGAGGGTCGATTGATTTCTAGATCCTTCTGATCTTCTC
>NW_017298009.1:329-3461 GCF_001594075.2 Trachymyrmex cornetzi
GAGAGCGCCGCGCAGTAACGACACGAGCGCCAAAGGTAACCATCGTCGCAAGGAAAAATGTGGCGCGCCGCGCGTGTAGGTAACGAAGTCGCGCGGGATAAATAACAAACACAAATGCGACGTAAAGAAATACGTAACACATACAAAAGAAGATTTTTTATAGACGCAGATTTCGATTCTGAACTTAAAATTTGAAATTAAAAAATGCCTAAACTAATATGGTGTACGTAAAAGGTTTCAAATACGTTGATTTAGATTAAAAATGAAAATTTGAAGAAAAAGATGATTAATATTTTTTGTCGTTATTCAAAAATTGAGTAAATATTTATGTCAAATAATGTAAGTATAAAGTATTGATGGAAATGTTTCGAAATTCAAAAATTTTATTTTGTCACAAAAAGACGAATCACAACTGAAACACCATTTAATTAGGAATTCATGTCAATTTAATATGAACTATTATATAGATCAATATATAAAAATAAAGATAAGTTAAGGTCACCTGAAGTCAGCGCATGCGTAGTGCGCGATTACGATTGGGCTAGTGAGAATGTAAAATTGACATGTTATCTATTAAGACATTATGATACATTTAAAGTTCATGAATGATACACACTAATATAATTTATAAAATCGAATGTATAAAGAATGTGACACAATATATGTAGTCAAATGGGTAGGACTATAAAAACGAGAATTTATGAACATAAAAACCATATCAATTGGAAAAAAAGAACAAAAATCTGTAATTACCGAAAATCGTCTGAAATAATCATATGAATTTAATTAGGATAACATTAAGATATTGGACAAAAATTTAAAGAGTATAAATATACAGTCAGACATAAATTTATTACACAAAGCTTATAACAATTTTTTTTATTAACAATTGGTTGATTGTACTCTTCAATATTTCCCTTATTTATAGTTATTTGCTACGCACAAGACCGACAACTATAGTGTGGAATCATATAGCACCCCACACCCAAAATTTTGCTTCTATAGCTCGGCAACTAAAGTATGGAAATCCATGGAAATCAATGGAATTCCAAAACAATTCAAGAATTGGATTAAAAATCAACTTTGAACTTTTTAAAATGTTGTACATGGAAGCCGACCGATATTTAATTGTGATAACAGTACAATTGTACGCATAACAGATTCAACTTGTAGGGATCATTTTTATAATTGATTTTTTAAAAATCGTAAAGAAAATATATGGTTAGACCTTAAACTTAGAGGAAAGTTGCTGAATGCGTACCACTTAACATATTTTTTATTATATTTCTCATTTAGAACTGATTTGTGTGTAAATGAAGGTTAGAAATTGTACTTTGATATTTCAAGTATCTATTATTATACGTATATACGTTTTATCTTCTATCAATACCAAATTAATTTACTGGAAGTCTTTTTGCAACATATTACAAAAGGTAAATATCCAATTTAGGCAACCGATTTCCTAAATCGTACCTGTAAGTATCCCAAATCGTACCTCTTTGAAATTGACAAAATATAAATATTATTCCTAATTATTCTTATGCAGGCGTTTGGAAACATTACTCGGATGAATCATGATTGTTTTATCTTTTATGTTGTTCCAAAGCAAGGACAAAAGGATGCATTCGAGGCACCATTACCTATATGGCTGCAATTCCGATTTCCGAATGAAGCCACATTTAAGTGGTGGTACGATTTAGAAAATTTAATTGATTTCATAAAAATATTTATTTAATCTTTGTAATGGATGTAAATATGTATATCAATGAATGTAAATTGATATCGGCTATATAAATTGATCAAAAATTAACATTTATTATATCTGATTTTTTAAAATATTTTTTAATTCATTAATATCTAAGTAATTTATTCTTCGAATGTTATGTTCTATGTTATTAATAAAATTGATCATTGTTGATTGTACATTATTAATTAGTAAACAGAAGTTTTCCTCAAGCTGTAAAAGTGTTTGTACATAATTCAGTATAAGATAGCACACAAATATATATTGCATATTCATTGTATATACATGTGGAAATAGTGTATATCCACTGGATATCCACGAAACTTTAATTAATATCCAATGTATCCCCATTGTATCATCAAATTGATTCCAGCATAGATCCATTTCATGTCCATAGAATGTACATCCGCACATCCTATGTATGTCCGATGAATATATTCCCATGGATGTATCTTATACATTACGAATATCCATACGATGTACATAGGATGTACGTATGTATATCCTATGGACATAAAATGGATCTATACTGGAATCAATTCGAAGATACAATGGGAATACAGCAAAAAAATAATTTTTTTTTAAATGGTGATTATTAATTTTCTAGTTCAATTTGTCTTCAATTTGTATTCTATATATATCTTATGTATTTTATTAATTACAAATTAATTTGGAAAACGCATCGCCGTTGAGATTCGAACCCTGGATCCCTAAATGGTAGCCTAGTATACAAACGCTGAGCTAATCACACGCATGTAATCAAATCATTGTCAACGTACCCATATAATTCTACAGTAACTATTTTTAATTTTGTACCTTTACTGGCATATTATTAATACTTAAGAAGATTAGTTGGGAACAAAATCATACGTTGATATTTGTTAAATAAAAACACATTTATGGACATTTCAATATGTACATACAATGTACATACATTGTCCGCCGGTGAATATACATGGCATACCCGTGATGGTACATTCAGCGGACATACATGGAAAGCGCATTCGCGGATTTTCATAGATGTATGTACGTACGACATACATAAGATGTCCGCCGATGAATGTACATTTACATCCATGATGGTATGTTCAGCGGACATACATGGAAAGCGCATTCGCGGATTTACATGGATGTATATACGTACGACATACATACAATATCCGCCGATGAATGTACATTTACATCCATGATGGTATTGTTCAGCGGACATACATAGAAAGCGCATTCACGGATGTACATGGATATATGTACGTACAACATACATACAATGTCCGCCGATGAATGTATATTTACATCGTATATAGATATACTATGTTCATAGTATGTCCTTTAAAAGTATATACATTTATGTATATTTATATTATGTTCAGTATGTCGTATGTACATTC
>NW_017298010.1:0-364 GCF_001594075.2 Trachymyrmex cornetzi
GTATTATATTATTTATTACATTATAAGAGGATTTATTTAATATTTTTCAGTTTGGTTGGAATTCTAATTTTATTGAATTAGCATCATCAGAATCATGATTAATTTAATCTCAGCGCCATATAGCAGACCATTTATTGTGTCAGTTGACACAAATCGGGCGAATATGCTGTATTGTTTTATGTCGTCGTGTTGTTTCCTGTAGTAAATTGGAACAAAATGATATGTTCCATCGTTTTGATGAGAAAACCTTTTCTCTTTCCGTCGTCAATATAATTTTGAGAAAAATGTACAGAAATTTTGAAAATTATAGTAGTAAGATTAATTTGAATTTCTCTATGTTATGTACTGCTTTTTAAGTGTGTAA
>NW_017298010.1:605-1041 GCF_001594075.2 Trachymyrmex cornetzi
ATAGTAGCATAATTAAAAAATTAATAATGCGCGATTAAGTATACGGTAGCGTTGAAAATATACGTATGATAACCCAAATTTTATTGAACCAATGGTTACTTTAATATTAATAAACGGAATGCAATATTAACGATAAATAAATCCTATTTACTTTTAATTGTTAACTTGCGATTATAAAATTTATTAAAATTCATCTATTAAAATTTAATTATCTTTACCTTGTGGTACGCTTTTTAAGGGTACATTCCAGTAACCACATTAAAAGTACTGCTTTCTTTGGAATTTTTCTTAAAGAAAACTGTAAGACGTACGATTCTAAGTTTTCACATATTTATTAATACACATGTCAATATACGAAAAAAATTTTTACAGCCATATTTTCATTTGAAAATTCCAAGAAATTAGTTGAGAGGCGCCGAGTTGAAAAAATGACATG
>NW_017298011.1:0-840 GCF_001594075.2 Trachymyrmex cornetzi
AATATTGAAGGCAACTTAAACAAAACAGTTTTAAACAAATTGACAGCAACCTGCAGGCAACTTATTATTTAGGCAGATTTTGAATTTATTTAGAGACCAGTATTTTCTAGATAACCAAATGCATCGAGTTTGCTGATACGTTCCCGAAAATCGTTGCAATAACTAATTTGGATAAACTCAGGACAAGGTGAGACAGCATTACGTCTGTCACGTTGAACTAAATAGAATTCTAATTCTAAAGGCAGCAATTTAAAAGCAACTTGTTATCATCAACATGTTGCCCGCAAGTAATAGCATGTTTACGGCAACTCTACGGCAACATGTGCCAAACAATGATCGCTATATACGCTATATGTATAATCAAGTGATGCTATCAACATACTATCGATTTTGCATTAATCAAATTTAGAATTCATATGAGGACAATATTTCACACATGAAGAAGCACCTTGAATTCTAGTTTGTCGATATTTGTTATAACAACGGTTAACAGTAATACGATGGTATCTTGAACTCATTTGGTATAGACTACGTTTACACGGCATTGGTAAAACCATTTTAGTAAAAACAAACCAGTGTTGGTGCCTGTTTACACAATCAGGCGTATTTTACCTGTATGATGCTGTATGAGACGAAATATCCTTTGTCATAATTGTAAACAATAAAGAGCATACAGCCATAACGCTTGATGTAATTTGCTTAAAACATGTATTTAATATAAAATCAGTAAACGCTTCGGTCAATATTTGACCTTCTTCAGTACATAAAGAATATATTTAGGTAAAGTTACACATAGATAAAAAATTTTTATCTGACAAAACAAACTAAAAATTTTTTCTC
>NW_017298012.1:0-781 GCF_001594075.2 Trachymyrmex cornetzi
TTCTATGCCCTTTTAATTGTCATATTGTTTTATACATACGGAACCTTATAATTACTTATTTATAATTAATCTTAATCATAAATGATGTGTAATCATTTCTAACTTTGACATCCTAACCTCACAGCATCACACTTCAATTTTAATTTACAACATATTATACAATTAATTACATGTTAATGTGACTAATCTCTTTCCATCAAGAAGACAGCATAATTACAAAAATAAATTCAAGCGATATGATATACAATGCCCGGTCTTTCATGCGTGTCAGAATGATATGCTCTTGTCGCGTGCGTCTGAACGGTGTGCAACTTCGTGTGCAAACGAACGGATGTAAATGAACGGTGCGCAACTTTACGTGTGCAAACGAACGGTGTGTACATGAACGGTGTGCAACTTTTCGTGTGCAAACGAACGATGTGCAAACGAACGGTGCGCAACTTTACGTGTGCAAACGAACGGTGTGCAAATGAACGGTGTGCAATTGAACGGTGCGCATCTTTTCGTGTGCAAACGAACAGTGTGCAAACGAACGATGTGCAAACGAACGGTGTGCAAATGAACGGTGTGCAACTGAACATTGCGCATCTTTTCGTGTGCAAACGAACGGTGTGCAAACGAACGGTGTGCAACTGAACGGTGTGCAATAGAACGGTGTGCATCTTCTCGTGTGCAAATGAACAGTGTGCAAACGAACAGTGTGCAATTGTACGGTGCGCAACTTTTCGTGTGCAAATGAAAGGTGTGCAAAAGAACGGTGTGCAATTGAACGGTGCGCATC
>NW_017298013.1:0-815 GCF_001594075.2 Trachymyrmex cornetzi
TCTCACCAATACCGTTTACATAAACGCATCAGGTATTTATGTCGTTAGTTCTATCTAAATAAAGGCATAAGGTATTTATTATACCGGTGCCGTCTAAGTAGACGCGTCAGGTATTTGGTTCACCAGTTCCGTCTAAATAGACGCTTCAGGTAGTTATTTTACTAGTTCCGTCTAAATAGATGCCTCAGATTTTTATTTCACCAGCTTCCATCTAAATTGACGCATCAGGTATTTGGTTCACCAGTTCCGTCTAAATAGACGCTTCAGGTAATAATTATTTTACTAGTTTCGTCTAAATAGATGCCTCAGGTTTTTATTTCACCAATTTCCATCTAAATAGACGCATCAGGTATTTGGTTCACCAGTTCCGTCTAAATAGATGCTTCAGATAGTTATTTCATTAGTTCCGTCTAATTAGACGCATCAGGTTTTTATTTGAGTCCCATCTAAATGACGCATCACGTTTTGCAGTACCATCTAAGAAGACGCATCAGGTATTTAATTTATCAGTTTCGTCCACATAGAGGCGTCAAGTTTTTGCTTTAACAGTGCCATCTAAATAGGAGCATTACGTATTTTGGTCTTGTAGGTGCAATTATATACTACTACTATTGTTTTACATTATATTCAATTAATTTTAAGAAAGAACATAAAAAATAAACAAAGGATTGCGTTTTTGCTTTTCAGAGAAAATATATTACATATTTACATTTTGAAAAAAAAGAATTTTACAGACAAATATATCTTACAAGGGAGGATGCCCATGATATAGGGGGGTTTCTACCCTAGAGATGGAACCTCTGAAAACGTTAAAT
>NW_017298014.1:0-2131 GCF_001594075.2 Trachymyrmex cornetzi
GCGTTCCCGCGAACACGTGTCGCGTCTCGAGACCGCCGAAATCTCGCGCTCAGGACGTAACAGGGTGGGACATTAAAATGGGACATCCTGTATAACTCATTTATTTTTCTATTACAGCCAAAAGTGAACCTGCGATGACCGCGTCAGAGCATACATCCGCGCCAAAGCGTACATCGGTACCAAAGCGCACATCCGCGGAATCTGCACCGCCTGCACCAGGATATATATCCGTGCCAAAGCGTACATCCGCGGAATCCGCACCGCCTGCACCAGGATATATATCCGTGCCAAAGCGTACATCCGCGGAATCCGCACCGCCTGCACCAGGATATATATCCGTGCCAAAGCGTACATCCGCGGAATCCGCACCGCCTGCACCAGGATATATATCCGTGCCAAAGCGTACATCCGCGGAATCCGCACCGCCTGCACCAGGATATATATCCGTGCCAAAGCGTACATCCGCGGAATCCGCACCGCCTGCACCAGGATATATATCCGTGCCAAAGCGTACATCCGCGGAATCCGCACCGCCTGCACCAGGATATATATCCGTGCCAAAGCGTACATCCGCGGAATCCGCACCGCCTGCACCAGGATATATATCCGTGCCAAAGCGTACATCCGCGGAATCCGCACCGCCTGCACCAGGATATACACCCGCGCCGCCTGCACCAGGATATATACGCGCGCCACGATATCCGGCGCCAATAACGCACAAAGTAAGTAAAATAATACAAGGGTACATACAAAAACATGCACGCACGCATGCATAGACACTTACCAGAAACACACACACACACATATATAATATGATTTTAATTTGTTATTTTCAGCAATTTAAGAACTTGCTAACCTGCACCAGGATATATACGCGCGCCACGATATCCGGCGCCAATAACGCACAAATTAAGTAAAATAATACAAGGGTACATACAAAAACATGCACGCACGCATGCACAGACACTTACCAGAAACACACACACACACACATATATAATATGATTTTAATTTGTTATTTTCAGCAATTTAAGAACTTGCTGCGGCGGGTAGTGCAAAGAGAAAAAAAAATACGTACTTGCGCCGCCTGCACCAAGACATACACTCGCAACGTCTGAACCAGGATATACACTCGCGCCGTCTGCACCAGGATATACACTCGCGCCGTCTGCACCAGGATATACACTCGCGCCGTCTGCACCAGGATATACACTCGCGCCGTCTGCACCAGGATATACACTCGCGCCGTCTGCACCAGGATATACACTCGCGCCGTCTGCACCAGGATATACACTCGCGCCGTCTGCACCAGGATATACACTCGCGCCGTCTGCACCAGGATATACACTCGCGCCGTCTGCACCAGGATATACACTCGCGCCGCCTGCACCAGGATATACATCTGCGCTGCTTGCACCAGGATATACACCCACGCCGCCTGCACCGGGATATATATTCGCTCCGCCTGCACCAGGATTTGGTACATATTTGAATATTAATTTAACATGATGTGTTAAATTTGTTTTACGTGTTCGTGCGGTCCGATACGATTTCAAAGCAAATTGTAGAAGCCTTATTTTTCCACTAAAATAAAAATATAATTACATAAAATATTTAATATAATATTAACGTTTTCGTTCATTTATCTTACTATATATATATATAGTAAGATAAATGAATAAAAATGTGTTAGTTTAATATTATATTAAATATGTTAATTTAAGTGGAAAAATAAGGCTTCTACAATTTGCTTTGAAATCGTATCAATATGACCCTTTTTGTGTTAATATTTTACATAGTATTTCTCACTATGTGACGTATTTGTTTTATGACATAAAATGAGTGGACCACTCGAATACGTAAAACAAATATAATAAAAATTTTTCAATTGTGCAGGATATACTTCCGCGCCGCCTGTACCAGGATATACACCCTCTCCGCCTACACCAGGATATACATCTATACCAGGATATACACCCGCACTGCCTGCACCAGGATATATACTCGCGCCGCCTACAGCAGGCTATACTTCCGCGCCGCCAACTCTGTAATTTTACAAATTAACAATGATAAAATAAACGGGCAAGTAAGATTACTATTTTCTATGAATAGAAGCGATTACTCCTTACAT
>NW_017298014.1:2733-3135 GCF_001594075.2 Trachymyrmex cornetzi
GGCTTTGTCCGTAGCGGGACCGCGTACTCTCGGAGCTGGCTGTATGGGCGCCTCAGCGGGGTGCTCGGTGGGGCGGCCCATCCTTCCGGCGACTGCTCGCGGGAGGGACCCCCGGTCTGCGGTTATGCAGACTGGTTAGGTCCCCCTCGCTGGACGCCAGCAAGGGGAACTTTTACCATCGTTTGCCTGCCTGGTCGTCCCACCCCCTCGGGAGTGGGTACGGAGCCGGGCGGTGCGGATCGTTCCCTGTCGACCGGTCGGCTGGGCCTCCCCGCCGGGGGCGTCGGGGGGGCGTGGGGTGGAGTGTTGAGAGGGGAGGACGGGGGCGACTACCCGGGCTTGTCCTTGTGGCGAGCCCCCGCTCCTCCGGTGTGTGGGTTAGGCCCGGGGCCTTTCGCTGTA
>NW_017298015.1:0-6263 GCF_001594075.2 Trachymyrmex cornetzi
TAGGTAAATCACTTATAATGTGGATTTGTCGTAAACAGAAATGTGTAGCGGATTCTACGTGCGTAGTGATGTATTTAAAAATATAAAATGATTGATTGGTTTGCTATCAGAACTAGGCGTTGAAACTTTATATAGGTTACCAGTAGGTGTAGCGAGTGATAGTCAATCAGCAATTGATGTACTAAAAGATGCTAGGTCATCACGTAGATTACGCCATGTATTGTTAAAAATTCAATTTATCAAAGATGAAGTTGCTAGAGGAAATGTTTATGCATCTTATGTTAGTTCAGACTTAATGAAAGCTGATTTCCTTACTAAAGCTGTGACTAGAGATAAACTTGTGTGGAGTTGTGAGGAATTAAATCTGTATTAACCACTTTATTGTGAATTTTATGTCTATCTGAATTAGTTGAAACTACATAACTCTACGCAGGTGGGGAAATGTGGAGATAAGCGTATTCGTTTCTTTGTTTTATTTACTCCGCTAAGCTAATTATTATTAAGGCTGCTTTATTTTAATGTTCATGTAAACGCGACTAGTAAACTAGTTATGTCCGCTGCGCGTCAACTAAGGTTGGCAGACCTGCTCCTACACATCATGCGTTGCGCATGAGGAGAACACACGTGGTTAATGGTGGCTTGTTCTTGTAGAGTGATAGTGGTAACGACACGTAATAAAGAGTTCGTATTAAATATTATCCCTGATTACATATATCTTATAAAACCCAACATTCTGGTAGCAGAGCGTGGTTACCGCAACGGGAGAAGAAGCTGCCAAAGAGAGCAAAAACCGGTAAGAGAATTTTGAGCAGCGATCGAAGTAAAAGGCGGACACGCCGGAAGAATCAGGGAGAAGAAAGAAAAAGCGTTACGGTAAAATGGACAAGATACCAATTAGCTCCGTTCCACAACTTACGGCTACGAATTACTATGTGTGGGCCATGAAATTAGAAGCAGTATTAGGCTTAAAAAAGACGAAATATGTCCTAGTAACCGACCGACCCATAGGCGACAAGGAACGCGAGAAATGGAACAGCGATAACGATGACGCCGTATGTATTATAAAGCTAACCTTATCCGATGACCAAGTCATGCAGTTCGCGGACGAAACCAACACGAAGGAATTGTGGGCGAAAATCAAAGAAACGTATGTAGGACGCCTCGAAGATTCTAAAATCGACGCCACAGTTGAATTACGCAATATAACAATGAGCGATAAGGAGATGGCAGCGGATTACGTTGCACGGGCACGAGGTCTAGTGTCGAAATGCAAGAGCCTGGGCGTTAACATATCGGATCGCGAGCTCGTCTACCACGTTGTGAGAGGATTAAATGGTAAATTTAGTCGTATTAGAAATACACTTAAAACGCAACGAGACAAGAAACTCGACGACGTATTAGAAGATTTACGAGAGGAAGAAAGAGAGGTGAATAATCAGAAGAAGCGTAACGATGCAGCTTACGCGGTAAGAGATGGTAAACGCAACACTGTAAAGAAATGTCATATATGCAAAAAACCTGGACATCTAGCGAGGGCATGCTGGCATCGAAAACCTAACGAAGCCAACGATGGCGAGAGAAAGGATCGACAAGACAGGGGATATGGAAACCAACGTAGCGATACACAACATATAGATCGTTCACAACAAAATCGTAAGGACGGACGCAACGATAGGAACGAGAGAGCCAACGAAGCCACTGATGACTACGCATTTACAGCAGACGATGGAGAATGTGTGAATGATACTTGCGAGATCAATTGGGTACTTGATAGCGGTAGCAGTAGTCACATGATTAAAGAGGAATTTGTACTTGACAATTTTCATCCTGTAAATGGTGACGTTTTTCTGGCAGGTAAGGGATCCGTGACAAAATCAGAAGGAATCGGCTCAGTTAATAGCAAATTTGAGATTGATGATAAATACGGATCTAAAGTATGTCTTAAAGATACTCTGCTTGTACCCGAATTAAGAAATAACTTGCTTTCCGTACGAAAATTAGACGAAATGGGTTATAAAGTAACATTCGGTAACGATATAGCATTAATCTACGATGTTAATAGAACACTTGTAGGGAAGGGAATTAAAAACGGCTTTAAATACATTATAGGGAGCAAAGTTACTACTGATATTTGTTTTTTGAGCGTAGAGAACACGGGAAGTATGAGTCGTGAAATGTTATGGCATAAACGTTTAGCACATTTGAGTTCTAAATATATGGATAGGTTAATTAAAGAGCCTCTTGTTAAAAACGCTAATGAAATTTGTAGGGATGAAATTGAATGCGAATCTTGGAGTAAGTCGAAATTAACGCAAAAAAATCACAAAATAGTAGAGTATAGAGTCACTAAGAAACCGTTAGAATTGGTATATATTGATTTGTGTGGACCTATGCCAAGTGATTCAATTAAGGGTTCCAGATACATGATGGTAATAGTGGATGATTACACGGGCATGTATTTCGTATATTTTCTCAAACCTAAGAGTGAAGCATTAGACTATTTTGTTGAATTTCAGAAAAAATTCGAGAACAGGTTAGAGACCAAAATCAAAAGTATTAGAACCGATAATGGTCGTGAGTTCATTAACGAGAATTTCCGTAAGCATCTAAATGAATCAGGTATTGGACATCAAAAGATCGTACCTTTTAACCCACAAAGCAATGGGAAAGTAGAAAGGGCAAACCGCGTACTACTAGATAGGGCTCGGACCATGTTAGACGATAGTAAACTCCCCCCTGAATTTTGGGCAGAAGCCGTAGCAACAGCAAATCACATCACGAATTTAACACCTAGAAAAGGGAAAGAGAATACTCCATTTGAATTATTTTTTGGCTATAAGCCATCACTGGAACATTTAAGAATATTTGGTTGTGTAGCATTTTTCTATGTACCTAAACAACACCGCAATAAATTAAAACCTAGAGGCGAAACAGGCATAATGGTAGGATATGCTAGAAGTCGTAGCGGATATCGCATCTACGATATTAAAAATCGAAGGGTAATAGAGGAGCGAACAGTTAAATTCCATGAAAATACTATGGGCTCTGATTTGCTTAATTATAAAGAACTATCTAATGAGAAATTTAATACCTTTGATTTCGAGTCATTATACGGGAAAACAAATGATGAACCAGTTAATGCATCAATACAGGATATAAATGAAATGCCCGAAACTGACGTAAATGCGGAACTTAATATCGAATCAGACACAACTGACGACGAAAACGATCCACCTCAGAACGTAGACATGAATGAAAGACGTAAGGGTAGACCAGTAGGTACGAACAAAGCTATAATACAAACACGTTTAGATGAACAAAAACGAGATCGCGAAGCAAAATTATTAGAACAAGGCGTTCGCAGATCAAAACGAATTGCAGGTATAAGTAGTGATAACGTTTCAATAGATAGGACAGTTAATTTTGAGACTAACGAGGCTAATAATGATATAGTCCCCAATAACTTTAATGAAGCCAAAGAAAGTAAAGAATGGTTAGACTGGTATAACGCTATGAAAGATGAAATAGAGTCACTAAATTCTCATAAGGTATGGAAGATTGTTGATAGACCACCAAATGTAAAAACTATAAAAAGCAAATGGGTTTACTCCATTAAAGACGGTCCTAATAATAAAATTAAAAGATATAAAGCGCGATTAGTTGCCGCAGGATTTAATCAAATAAAGCATAGGGACTATGAGGAGTCCTATTCTCCTGTAGTCAGCATCGAAGCATGGAGAACTTTGTTGAGTATTGCAGGTAAGCGAAAAATGCGTATCCGTTTCTTTGACGTAAGACAGCTTATTTGTACGGATCTATTGACGAAACAGTATATATGGAACCACCTCCGGGTTTTGAAAAAATGATTGGTTGTAATAAAATATGTAAATTACAAAAAAGTATTTACGGGTTGCCTCAATCTGGGCGTAATTGGTTCAAACGACTTCGTAAAGAATTATTAAACTTAGATCTTAAACAGTTAGCTAGCAATAATTGTATCTTCGTATATAATAAAGATAATATCATTATCTACATAAGCGTGTATGTAGATGATCTTTCCATTATTGACAATAACACAAAGGCAAGTAATGAACTCGTCGAAAATTTACGCAAAGTATTTGAACTTAACGAAACTACTAATGAAGGTACATTTCTAGGTATGGAAATCAAACAATCCGATAGAGAAATAACAATCTCACAAGAAAGATACATTAGAACATTGTTAGAGAAATATGGGATGTCAGATTGTAAGTCAGTAGCAACACCCATAGTCCCAGGACAAGATAAGGAGCATGATTCATCTGACGATGTCATAGAGTCAAAAGACTACCAAGAAATAATCGGAGAATTACTTTATTTAAGCAACAGATCTAGGCCAGATATTACCTTTGCAACGAATTACCTATCACAATTTAATACTCGTCCCGAAAGACGTCACTATATAATGGCAAAAAGAATCCTACGTTATCTGTCAGGTACTTTAAATTATAAACTACGTTACGATCGAGAACAAGGTGGACTTAACGGAAGTAGTGATGCGAGTTGGGGAAATGGAGTCAAAATGAAATCTATCTCAAGTGGGGTGATTCAGTTAGGTAAATCACTTATAATGTGGATTTGTCGTAAACAGAAATGTGTAGCGGATTCTACGTGCGAAGCAGAACTATTTGCGATTAATGATGTATTTAAAAATATAAAATGGTTGATTGGTTTGCTATCAGAACTAGACGTTGAAACTTTATATAGATTACCAGTAGGTGCAGCGAGTGATAGTCAATCAGCAATTGATGTACTAAAAGATGCTAGGTCATCACGTAGATTACGCCATGTATTGTTAAAAATTCAATTTATCAAAGATGAAGTTGCTAGAGGAAATGTTTATGCATCTTACGTTAGTTCAGACTTAATGAAAGCTGATTTTCTTACTAAAGCTGTGATTAGAGATAAACTTGTGTGGAGTTGTGAGGAATTAAATCTGTATTAACCACTTTATTGTGAATTTTATGTCTATCTGTATTAGTTGAAACTACATAACTCTACGCAGGTGAGGAAATGTGGAGATAAGAGTATTCGTTTCTTTGTTTTATTTACTCCGCTAAGCTAATTATTATTAAGTCTGCTTTATTTTAATGTTCATGTAAACGCGACTAGTAAACTAGTTATGTCCGCTGCGCGTCAACTAAGGTTGGCAGACCTGCTCCTACACATCATGCGTTGCGCATGAGGAGAACACACGTGGTTAATGGTGGCTTGTTCTTGTAGAGTGATAGTGGTAACGACACGTAATAAAGAGTTCGTATTAAATATTATCCCTGATTACATATATCTTATAAAACCCAACATTCTGGAATATCCTCACAAATGTTTTATGATGCGATGACCGCGGCGGTAAATATTCACTGAGCGACTGATGTATTAGGGCTCTCTACCGTTCATGCGTTTTCTATTTCATTATTTTTATATATTTTTTTATTCGTTTTTTTCTTTCGGACGGTGTATTCAATGTGGAATTTTACTTATCTTTACAAATATGCGAGTTAATTTTCAGTATAATTGCCATCAAGCCTACATTAAACTATGCAATGACACATATACAAAAATGCACTTTGACAATATCGAATCTTCTTTTATATCTCAGAAATCAGCATCAGCCACAATAAAGTCTGTCTGTCTTTTCCCATTCTCTTTTCAAAAATGAATTTAGGCAGTGTATTCAATGTCGAATTTTACGTATCTTTACAAACATAGTGTTTTTTAGAGTAATGTTATAACGTATAATATGTTTCCATATAGACGTACACAACCGGTATCTAAGTTATCCTAATTACAAAAATTCGTTACTCGCATATCTTTAATGTTAAAAAAGAAAACGTTATGTTATATATCTTTTTAAAGGTATAAAGGACCAACATTGTTGGTCAACTGATCTCTTAGATAAAAATAAATACTTTATTTCTTTGAACGTTTGCACGGTCTATGTTCACTGCTACAAAATCAAATTAATGCTTAATAACGACAATTATTTATTGTTATAATAGGATTAATTAAATGGTTGCAATATGGGTCTGTCTCATTATAGTGATCAATCATAAATTTCTACTGATGCAACGATAAATTCGTGACATTAGCCATACCGTTTCTAAATATATTCCCATACAATTATACATTATTAATTTAGTCCTTTTTTATGCTTTTTATTTTTTGTTTTACATGTACCTTATAAAATTTAATTACCCCCCTTAATTACAGGAAATATTAATTTT
>NW_017298015.1:9218-9592 GCF_001594075.2 Trachymyrmex cornetzi
CGGCCATGACTCTCGGTCACGTCCAAATCGTCAGTTTTTTGAATAGGAGCTTCTTTAGGGTTCAATTAACATCCCCTGAAAATCTGACGCGCTCGAGGAAATTTTTTTCCCCTTTTTTTGATCCCTTCCTACAGCTAACCCCACCACGCAAACCGTCAGATTAATATTTATCCGTTATCAGAAACACATGGGTCGCTTACACTATTAATATCTGACACGCTCGAGTATTTCATTTTCACTGTTTTTTTTTGAAAGCCTGTACACGCTCCCCCCACCACTGAAACGGCATATATCATATAACCTTTTTTTCTTTTTAGCATCTAATCTTCACAATCCAATAGGTCCCCACGACGCTCGAGTAAATCCACATTTAG
>NW_017298015.1:9773-11874 GCF_001594075.2 Trachymyrmex cornetzi
CCCCTCGCCTACGAGTATCCCCCGCACCCCGCGCTCCCCTCTAGCCGCATGGCTTAGAACCGGCCCAGTATACCTACTGATGATATATTACCATGACAAGTAACTGATATATTATTAAAGGTGTCATTTCAAAGTTGATATACATCAAGTGTATCCTCAAAAATATCAATCTTTAATATGTAAATGATTTTCTAACGATATATATTACCATGACAAGTAACTGTTAAATTATTAAAGGTGCCAGTTCAAAGTGAACATATATCAAGTGTATTCTCAAAAATATCAACCTTTAAATATGTAAATGATTATCTAACAATATATATATTACCATGACAAGTAACTGATATATTATTGAAGGTGCCAGTTCAAAGTGAACATATATCAAGTGTAAATATATCTAAATTTAATTAATATATTCTCATGAAAAGTAACTCATATGTTATTGAAAGTGCGAGTTCAAAACGAACATACATACATACAAGTAAAACAGATTACAATTTGATTATCAAAAATAAGCGCGATATGTTATTCTTAGTGCACAAAATATAAAAGTCGTTTATTGAAATTTGACTTAAAATTTATACTAGCCCGTACAATGAAAAATAATTGCTTGTAATTCCAGAGCAATTTCTTAATGACTCGGAAAACGAACATGGCTGCCTGCTTTCAAAAAAACTTTTGATGGATGGAATATTGAAATATAAGAATTATGAAAATGGTTCAGATGAAAAGCCTTCAATCTTTCTTTAGTACAATTTTGAATTTTTGTATGAACTTCCGATTTTGAATTTATTCCGTGTTTTCAGCGAGTGGTGTATTGTTCAAAAAACGTTGTCTTATTGCCTGAAACGAGCAAATATTATGTAAATTCAAAATTCTTAAAAAATGTAAATTGAGAAAAAGAAATCGATATATTATCAAAGGTGTCAGTTCAAAGTGAATATACATTTAAAGTGTATCCTCAAAAGTTTAAATCTTTAAAAATCAATTTTTATATGATGATATATTACCATGACAAGTAACTGATATATTAATGAAGATGCCAGTCCACAGTTTAAATGATTATCTAACAATATATATTATCATGACAAGTAAAATATATCAATTCTCGAGTCAGATTCAGAGAAGCTATACGGTTAAAAACTTTACTGATTATTTGACGTAATATATATTCACTTCGTTCTAGAACTTTAGAAAATACCGTTCTAATGTGATACTTTTCGTACTTCTAGTGGTGTTATTATTGAGGGAATAGGCGGAATAAAGGTCTAATTACAAAATCTTGATTTAATATATAAACGGGTGCAGCATTAAATAAATTTATGTAATGTCCTTAAGAAGTTACATGTTACGATATTTCTCTATTCCGATCAATATTATATAAAAAAGCTAATTTCCTCATAAAGGATCTAGGTAGAGTTGTGCCTTCATTCCATCCATTTTCTCAATTACTCTGTAAAAGCTTCGATATTATTTCTAAGTGGACACTAAGAAACTCATCAAAGTTTTGAAAGCAGGCCTCCATGTTCTTTTTCCGAGTCATTAACAAATTAGTACTCTGGAATTACTGTTAAAATTAATCAAAGCTCTCACATTTATATATATATATATATACGTATGTATATATCAATTATTGTTTATGTTTTCCTCATCCGTTTATTTGATAACTCGCGCCACCAGTCGACACAGTAATGTACCGACAGGTCTGCTCTGTCTACACTTTCATGTCTGTACGCGCACGATTACAGCGCCGCTACCCTGCAGCGCTAACGTTTTGTTTTTCACTACTGGTTGTTGCACCTTTTTCAACGGAAGCACATCTCAACGTGTCTTCCATATATTTACAATAAAGTGTTACAAGGAGAAGGTGTTCTTATCATTTTCATTCAACTGAACCACATAGAACCTCAACAATTACAAGCAATTATTTTTCATTGTACGGGCTAGTATAAATTTTAAGTCAATCTCATTAAACGACTTTTATATTTTGTGCACTAAGAATAACATATCGCACTTATTCTTGAGGCTTTCACGGGTGTTTCCTATATGACAATCTTGTGTTTCACGGGTTTTCTCCGTGTTCAAATCCATTCTTGGAATG
>NW_017298015.1:16122-31205 GCF_001594075.2 Trachymyrmex cornetzi
TTGTATGTATGTATGTTCGTTTTGAACTTGCACCTTTAATAACATATGAGTTACTTTTCATGAGAATATATTAATTAAATTTAGATATATTTACACTTTGTGTATGTTCACTTTGAACTGGCACCTTCAATAATATATCAGTTACTTGTCATGGTAATATATATATTGTTAGATAATCATTTACATATTTAAACGTTGATATTTTTGAGAATACACTTGATGTATGTTAACTTTGAACTGGCACCTTTAATAATATATCAGTTACTTGTCATGGTAATATATCATCAGATAATCATTTAAATTTTTAAAGGTATACATTTTTCAGGATAAACTTTATATGTATGTTTACTTTGAACCGGCACCTTTGATAATTTATCAAATACTTTTTATGGTAATATATTATCAGATAATCATTTATTTAAATTTTTAAAAGTTTACATTTTTGAGGATACACTTTACATGTATGTTCACTTTAAACTGGCACCTTTGATAATATATCAAATACTTCTTATGGTAATATATTATCAGATAATCATTTAAATTATTCAAGGTTTAAATTTTTGAGGATGCATTTGATGTATGTTCACTTTGAACTGGCACCTTTAATAAGATATCAGTTACTTGTCATGGTAATGTTTTATCAGATAATCGTTTAAATTTTTAATGGTTTACATTTTTGAGAATACGCTTTATGTATGTTCACTTTGAACTATGACCTTGAATAATATATCAGTGACTTATCATGGTTAATATTTTATCTCTGATTTGTCTAATATTTCTCTGTCCTCTGAGCTCTTCATGCATGTAGACGACGTAATTCTTCTCAAATCCTTTCACCCATTAGATGCTTTAGTAGCCTGTTCTGCGTTAAATATAGATCTAAAATTTATTGCCGAATGGTCTACTAATAATTCTGTTGTACTGCTTATGGTGCAAGGGTGTCATTCCGGGCACAATTTATAGAATTTATGGGTCAGCCAGTTACCAGTCGTCCTCTCCAGGTACGACGTGCCGCTCAGGGTGTGGCGGAATCACAGGTAGGACGTGGTGGTGTCGTTTAAGGAAGACTCGAGGTCCTGCAATGAATACAGGCCAGCGTTCGTGGTACAAGAAGTTTTATTGTCACTTACGCGTTCTATGTGCTTTACAGTATAATGGTATCTAGCGGAGATTCTCACAGTAGAAGTACTCTCACTTAACTTTTCGGAACGGCCCCGAAATGCTCGATGCTTACGTTTTTATATTCACTAATTAGGCTGAATTTATGCGTAGTTGCATTAAATGAATGTATGTCACCTCCTTTGTGATCCAAAGTAGGTGACTTGATTTTGTAATGAGTTTAATTGCTGGTCTGCAGAAAAAGTGCAGACGCAGATTTTAGGTATGACCTACTTGGGTCATAACAATCCGCTGCATCTAAATCGCTCTAAATCATCCTTTCTAATTATCGATTTCTTAACATTATTGTCTCGTATTCAATCCTTCGATATTTCTCTTAACTCCATTCCAATTCTTCATTCTTCCTCTATTAAAATTCTCGGTGTTCAGATTGACTCTTCATGGACATTCGAATCACACGTGACTATTAAGTGTCGGGCTGCATACGCCCGTCTAAATGTTCTTTATCCTCTTTGCGACGTTTTTTACATCCTTTCCTGTGTGTGTGTGTGCTCTCAAAAACTCCTCTCTTCTCAGTCACTCGTTATTTTGTTATTTGATTACACCGATGTCGTCTACATTCAGGCTCTTAATCAACAACTTCTTAACCGTGTACATCGTATTCAAAATTCTTGCCTCTACTTCTCCTATTGCGTCCGTAAATATGACCATATATATCCGTATTACCAGAGATTTAGCTAGCTTAGGATGTAGCAATGTTTTATTCTCCACCTGTGCTGTCTTGTTTTTCTTCCTTGCTCCTCCATATCTGCGACGCCTCCTTCAGTTTAACTCTAAGCTTTATTCTACTTTTAATCCTTGTCATCAGTTACCAAGATTACTTATCCTTCCCCATTCATCGTTCCACTAAGTTCCGTGCCGTTTTCTCCTACACCTCAGTCGAATATTTTAATTCTCTTCCTGTATCAATAAAAACCTTCCTCCCTTTGTCCTCCTTCCATTCTGCTGCGTTTCATCGCGTCAATCACAGTATTTAACCCTTACCATACTAGTTACAATTTGGTGCTTCATCGATGAAAACATGCGTCACTAGAATCCGTTTGTTTTTTCACCTATTTAGAGTGATTCAAGAAATCTCTAAAATTTCTTTAACATACATTCAACTTTCTAGAATAAATATTGGATTTTCATTTTGGAGAATAATAAAATGTAGTATAATTTATAATTACGAGGTCAAGTCAATAAGTTCTTAGAAAATCTGCCAGAAGGCACTCGCAGTGTCATGTCACATTACTTTTTGACAAATAGCATCTTTCAGCTGATTACTGTCAAATTTTGAGCGGAATTCATCGAGTGATTTCATTTCTGTATAGACGATTAAAGCGAACAACCTTTATATTTTTTACAAAATTGAAAAAAACGAGTTTCGTGCAGTGATCAAACATCTACATATGAAAGGTTTAACGCCGAAAGAAATTAAAGCCGAGTTGGATAATGTTCATAGCACATCTGCACCAGCGTTTGCGACTGTATACAATTGGGTGAATGAATTTAAACGTGTTGGTACAGCCATATGTGATGCACCTCGTTCGGGACGTCCAATTGAGGCTGTTACGCCAGAAATCATCGATAAATTCCACGATATTATTTTGACTGATCGACGAGTGAAAGTGCGCAAACTTGTTGAGTGCCACAGGTATATCACATGGCACAGTGATTTCAATTTTGCACGAACAATTGGATATGAAAAAGCTATCGGCAAGATGGGTGCCGCGTTTGCTCACTGTGGACCATAAGCGCGACCGTGTGATGATTTCAAAACAATGTTTGGAGATGTTTCAACGTAATCCAGATGAATTTCTGCGTCGATTAATTACTGTGGACGAAACATGGATCCATTACTTCACACCCGAGACGATGGAACAGTCAAAACAATGGACTTCACCGGATGAACCAGCTCCGAAGAAGGCGTGAAGTTGGTCGGAAAGGTGATGGCCATAGTTTTTTGGGATGTACGCGGTATAATTAATATCGATTATCTTCCGTCGATGCAAACGATCAATGGCGATTACTCCGCAGCCTTATTGGACCATTTCAATAACATTTTAAAGAAAAAATGTCCCCATTTGGCGAAGAAGAAAGTGCTCTTCCATCAAAACAATCCATATGTTCACACGTGCTCGGCACCGATGGCCAAATTCAATGAATTTCGCTACAAATTGCTACCCCATTCAGCATATTCGCCAGATTTAGCCCCCTGCGACTATTTCCTGTTTCCAGACCTGAAGAAATGGTTCGGAGGAAAGAGATTCACCACCAGAGAGCAGCTCATCGCCGAAACAGAGGCTTATTTTGAAGGGTTGGACAAATCATATTATTCGGATGGCTTGAAAAAGTTAGAGAATCGTTGGATCAAGTGTATCGAGCTGAAAGGAGACTATGTTGAGAAATAAAAATGAATCGATAAAAAAAATGTGTTTTAATATGTTTTTCTAAAAACTTAATGAATTGCCCTCGTACCGCAAAACTCAAAAAAACTTGTACCAACAGGAATCGCTCGGTTACTAGTGACTTATACTTGTAGGATAAAAGCATTGTAGAAGGGATAACATGGTATGCTCAGTTTGCAAACATCTTTTTCTAAATCTCCGCCGTTTCTTCCACGGAAAAATTTCTGTGCCAAAATACGCTAAAAATTATTCCTAAATACGCGGTTTGGAACACGAAAGTAGTTTGACGTAGAATTCTATTCCTATGCCAAAGTAAGCCGATTCATGCCTTTGTACGCCAGACAATGCCAAACAATGCCAAACTATGGCAAGCTACGCCAGAAAATACGCCTAATTATGCTCGAAAGTACCCTTAATTATACGCTAAAAGTACGCGAAGGAACCATGGAAATAGTTTGGCATAGAATTCTACTCCTATGCCAAAGAATTACGCCTTCCAACGCGAAACTAGGTTCTCTTTCTTTAGAACTGTATTTCTTTAGAAAGAGAACCTAAGATACATTATAATGTGTACAAACAAGGAAAGAAGCTTTCCCTTAAGCGACACTCACAGAAAGAGACGGCGGAGATTTAGAGAGACACGCTTGCAAACTGAACACACCATATTATCCCTTCCACCATAATTAAGAGAGATTGATGAAACTGGTATGTGTGAGGAGCATGCACGTGCGGGTGGCACCCAGTTGGACACGGCTCAATTGGACACGAACCACTCACAGCGCTTGAGACTACAAAGCTCCTAAACATCGGCTGTGATTGGTGGTATCCAATCGAGCCGTGATCAATCGGGATCACCCCGCTGTCTTATAAGGAAGGTTAGGCAACTCAAAAATTCTGAAAATTCTGAAACATTATGTGCAAATAGGGTAGATTGTCCGTAACACAAAACTATTTTTTGTTCGTGCGGAATTACTGTTGATATAATTTTTTTTTTTTTTAAGTACGTTGCAACTGGCTGCTGTATCAAAAGCCAAAGTTGAATGAACGATATTTCATAAAAATAATAATTTCTTTATTTATACTTTGTTTTTAATTGTATGATGTATTTTGTACATTTCTTTATGTATATCATAAAAATATTTAACTGATTTTAGATTTGACACACTGTTATTATTACTGTTGAAGCTGTTGTTGTTGTTATATAAAAGCTCGTATTTTAATAGTTGCTACCTTACTGTCTTGATGGATTGTATTATATTATATTTTTGCTATTTACGCTATCTCGCGCAGCCAACGCGGAATGAGACGAATACCTACAGAACGCGTATAGGTACATAGGGGTTTTCGTCCATATTTGAAAAATAGTTCTTCGGAACATAACTATCATATACATCGGGTTTTCAGCGTCAAATGCTCTTTGATTTGCGTTATATAAAAATCAAAAACATTTTTTAAATAGGGGTGCGAATAGGAGTATAAAATAAATAAATAATTAAAAAAAAATTTTTTTTTATTGTAGTCCTAAAGTGAAACCGTTCAAATTTCATTCCGGAAATTTGTTCGTATCTCATACTGTCGACGATATTCGCTTCAAAAGAAAAAAACCAATTCTTTTAAAAAGAGTGTTTTACCTCCTAAAACTGTAATTCTGCACTAACAAAAAATAGTTTTATGTTACGGATGAACTACTTTACTTGTATGCAAAGTTTCAAAATTTTTTGAATTTTTGGGTAACCTACTGTCCCATGTTAGTTCCGGTATTTTGTTACTGGTAGGCTTTGTATCATAATAGCAGTTTTGCTGATGTCTAACTATTTGCAAGCTACTTTAGTCTATTGTATCGTATTTTATGTTCACGTCTATTATTCTGTTAATACGTAATCTTTTTCATAGAACAATAAAGTAAATTAAATTTTAAAAAACCAAATTTTGGACACGCACACGCACACACTATAATGCTTACATTATTATAATATAACTTTTTATCAATCAATAAGAAGCATGTACCAGGTCATTTAAAAAAACGAGCTATGAAAGTTGTAAACAGTAAACTTTATTATTCTTTTATAATAATTTCACGGTATTATTATAAAAGAATAATAAAGTTTACTGTTTACACCTTTCAGAACTCGTTTTTTGAAATGATCTGTTAGAAGCTTCTTATTTATTGTTGAAATTTATACGAGCGATTTATACAATGTATTTTTTATTGTAATTATTTATAATTCTTTATCTGTCACATTTCCTGTACATATTGCAATAACAATTTTGGCTATATAATATAAATTTATAATAATTTTTTTCTGTGTCACATATTCGATAAATATGATTTTTTTAAAGGAATTGAAAATGTGCTTACGTGAACTTGCTATAGTAGACGACACGTTGGAAGCTCTCGGAACGCCAAATGAATATCAAAGGCTACGTAACTGGACAATTCGAATAATAATCGGATGGATTGCATACGTTTTTTTTCAATTAGCATTTTGGAATATTTGTATTTTCTTTGTTTATAACTATGACATAAATTTCACCCAGTTTTCTGTTACGACGTATGATACATTTCGGTGCTATTATCCGTCAAGCGTCATTATCTTAAGTACTCTGATTTCTGCAGCTATCCTTGGGTTAGTATTTTACCTACGTATACATTTACTTTGTAAGCTGTTTTTATTGACAGGGTCAAAATGTTTACATTGTGAAACACATAAGGACCTTTTGATAACATAAAAAATGGAAGCCATGTCCATCAATGACCTTGACAGCATATGTATGTTTTCCATATTGTCTGTACAAAACATGTATACACAATACTTATTTTGAGTTTTAAAAATAAACTATTGTAAACAATAATTATTTAAAATAAATAATTAATCACTACTTTTCGTTGTTAAATATTTATAAGAGATCCATCTTTAGAAAATGCTGTAAAGGAAGCAAATGTTGAGTAATGTAATCGATAACGTCATAAAAAAGTAACAGCAAAAGTAACGGTAATATTGTAACATAAAAGGTAACGGTAAAATCGTCATAAAAGAGTAACGACAAAACTAACGGTAAACTTTCGTCCCTGGCTGTAAAAGAAAGCCGCACTGCATATCGATAAGTAGTTATAATATGATTGAATCAGACGCTATGCCTTCGCAATAGAACAGGCTTCCATATTCAAAGCGTCCTGCGTCGAAGAACGTAAATGCGTTTCAAAAAACTCGTATAAAAGTTCCGTAGAAAAGTTCCATTTTTGTGCTCGCAGCGTGCATGCAATTATTTGGACGGTTCCAGAAACGCAACTGTATAAAACTCGTTTCTGCTGTTAAATTTTTACGAACTTCCTCAATGTCCCCGCGATTCTATTTTGATGCATAAACGTTTATGATGAGATAAGCATGAGCGATGTATCTTCAAAGTTTCAAATTGGATTATGACGAAATGATGTAATGTGATGTTTGGAATTCACTGTTATAGATTTTCAGTGATTTTTGAGCGTTTTGATCAAGGAAATATTAGGTATAAAGTCTTTACAAAAAGTAATTGAAATTGGAAATTTACACTTTTCGTATAAAAATAAATGTTAAGGTAAACATACTAGTGACCGGACGTGTACGTAGTACCAGATATTAACACAAAGTTAATTAATTTATATTATTATTTAGGGATGCTTCGCATAATATGTTAAGGGGTATAGAATATCGGATTTCCGTCTAATTGTCTAATTTTTTTTGTATAGCCAAATTTTTCGATCGGAAAACGAATTTTACCGATATCTTGCGGGATATCTGGAAAGAGATTTCCAAAGAAAAAAGAAAAATGGCATGGTCCTTTAACCAAAGATGCTTTAACAAAAGGTCCTTTAAGGGGGTCACTTTCATCTTTACATTTGACAGTCGATTTTGGAGACATTTTTTGAGAATTTTTTTAATAAATAAAAATTTAGCTATAGTCAAAAACTAATACAAGTCTAGAAAGTATAATATACATATAAAAAATATATTTTTTGCAGTGTTAATTTTTTACAATAGTAATAAGATGGCATTGAAATTAGGGCTGCACCGTGAATACCGTCAAACGGTGATTGAGGTACAGATCGTATTTTTGGTCATATAGTAAAAGTAAAACTTTTTCTTATAATGAATGGACTTGTAATTCTCGCCCGAACTAGAATAATTAACATCATATGCATATTTTCAAAATGGCAACAGTTTGAAAAAATAATTCGAATTTTGCTCACATTTTTTTTTCCACTTGACCTTCAAAAAAATAGAAAAAATTAACGTAGACTATTAATTCTAGTATGTTCGATAATGACATGTTCTCTGAGTATATTTGTAAAAGTAGAAGTCAGTCGGACTAATAGTTTTTTTGGAATCGTGATCATCATATTCGAAAACACGGTTTCGGGAAAAACGCGAATAAAGTTTTGAAATATTTTAGTACAAGTACCGCTCCATTTTCCGTAGTTAGAAGCAAAAGTGACGCTCTGAAGAGTAACTTTGCTGTATTGGAGAAAAATTTTCTAGAATGTTTTCGAAAGGTTGAATATAAATAATGGTGAGCGGCGGTTATAGCAATTGGTTGATGCGGAACCATTTGAATCGACCAACCGACTCTAAACACCACGTCATTTTATCTCGGACATCCTGGACAATTTTTGTTTGTCCCAAAAAACATTTTTGTGGCATATTCTTATGACTATAATATACATATAAAGAAAGCAAAAAGAATCGATTTCTTTTATTCCTAAAACGTAAAGATCTTCTTAACAGAATGAATTTGTTTAATGTTTTTAGCAATTGTTTAGCAATTTCGTTTACCATTTCTGAGCTTACTGATTGACATATTGTCGTTTTCTGTAAGGCGCGTATTTTTCTGGTGGCTTTCGTTTTCGTTTTCTGGAAGCAAATTATAAATTAAAACGACTAAAACTGAATTATAAATTTTGGAGAAAACACATCTTAAAAGTCTACTCCTTACATATAAAATATTATATTGAAACATAAAAAGTAAATAAAAAAATTTTAATTTAGTGACTTTTTATTACTTATTAACACAATTAGAATATGCTTATACATAATGCATATGTCATAATATTAATGAATGACATAACTAATTCTTTTTCACTCAATTCAGATACACAAGCTCCAGATTGCATCGAGTGAATGATCTTTTACATGTACTCTATTCTGATCTGTCCGGAAACAGTGCAGATTACAGAAGACAAAACAGATCCATCTATTTGCATCGGCGGATAACAGGAGCTAAGGATCACATTCAATATATATGGATTATAATGTAATAATTATTTAATGAAATTACTGTGTACGCATGTGCACGCCAATGTATATACAGGGTGTCCCATTTTAAATGATCCAGCCAAATATCTCGAAAATTAAACCCAGTAGACAAAAATGTTTCAGACAAAAGTTGTTTGACTCGAAGGGAGACATAAGATGGTGCCATCGATTTGACCTTGGATAGTCTTCTGAAGGTGACGTGAAGGTCACCTTTAATTTTTTAAATGGAACCCCTTATTTCTCTTTGCACATTCTTACAGCTCATCTCGAGAGCTTTCCAAAACACTATAATTAAGTTACTTTTCGTTAAGTACTAGTTAAGTTATAACAGTGAAAAAGAATAAATATCATCTAAACTTTAGGGAATAAATATTAATATTTCTAAAAATGATGTTATTTATTTCTTTATGAATTATAAGAAATAGGGTTCCTAATAATGTAAATGGTTGTATGTGCTATGATTATCACTGTGTAATTATGCCAGTTCTCGTCCGGCTGGATATGATGTAGTCGCGCCCCGTCGCGATTACCCCAACAGGTTTCTTTAAAAAGTTTTCGAAACGATCCCCAGGCGGCGTCGGCTACCGATAGTGTGGCGACCATCTCGCCTCGCCGCGCCCGATGCTTCATTGTGTTCCTGTTGCGGAATACCCCATCATCCCAGGATCATTCTCGTAAGTAATTTTCAGGATAAAGTTTCTTCTTTGGTGTTACAGAAGGATTTATGGGTAAGGCAAGGAAAGGAAAGCGATCTCATTCGCGGAATAGGCTTGGAGAGCCCGAAAATAGGCTAGAGTGACGGATTCAAGTGCGCACGCATGGAGAGGTTAGAGGACCGGGACTTCCCCCCTTTGTCACCGCCTCGGTCCACATCTTTAGTCCACCAAGCGACTCCTCTGTCTCATAATGAGACTATATTAACGGAGAATGCTTCTCCGACAGCGGACCTTGAGCAAATATCTCCAGTTGAATGCGGCAGGGCAACGCCTGCTAGAGGGCAGGACAGGAAGGGCCCACTGTCCATTGCGACACAGGTGTGTACCTATATTCCAGGACTATATTCACATAAGAATATAGTTGAGCGATACGGACACAACCTCGAGAACTCTCAGAGTTCTCACTTTTCTTCAAGAATTCCAATCTGAGGTTAGTAAGTCTTTCCTTGGATTCGCCGCACGCAGGTAACAATACCTTTGTTCCTGCCTCTAACGGAGATTATGTGGGACAGTCCCAGGAGCTTCAGACGCGCATTTCAGCGGGAAAAAACATCCTAGCTAAGGTATTATTCGCCACAAAATTAGAAAACGTAGAGATACAACCATGAAATGAATGAGTTACGGCCAAAGGGCGCGACCTCTCTCAGAAAGGCCTCTCGGTCGAACAGCGCGAGGAATTACTTAAGAAATATACTCCTTCGGAGGAGGTTGCATTCCTAAGGTCGTCAATTGATCGGATCGGTGTCGCTCGCCATGTTCAAGGGAATTGGTTAACTATAATCAACTACAATGAGATGAGGTGTCAGTCAGTCGGATGCACACTAGTCGCACATAATGCGACTCGCACTAGTGCGCGTAATCCGCGGCCAATCGCGTGCGTGCGCAGGCGAAAGACGGCCTCGACACACAATTCTTTTAATTTGTTCTCTGTAACCGATCTTCTGGACTTTTTGCTTTTTCGGCATCTCAAAAAATTTTAAATCCAGAGCTCAAATCCGTTTTTAAAAAAATAACTCTTATTAAGAGAGACGCTTTCAATTCCAGAATCAGAATCAGGTTGGCGCTGCCCTAGTTGCATTCGGTGAAGCGATCTCTGAACTTCTCAGACTATTGGTTCAGCGCGACTTGCCTATAGAGACATGTTCTGCAGTTTTGAAGGTAAGCAAGGGTGCAAAAATATTGGCGGACTTCTTTACCGCCTTTCTTTATCGAGACAGGTGCAGCTTATGCCTGCTCTTAATCTGTTAGCGATGAGCACGACAGATGCAGTTCCATCAGATATCTACCTTTTGGTACGTCTTTTAGTGAGGAAATATAGAAAGCCTCGCTGATGGAGAAATCGAGCAAGAACCTCATCAAGACTCCATTGACAGGATAGACTCATCAACCAGCGAGACAAGTTACCTTTCAGATACCATCCACTGTCTCAGATTAGCGAGCCCACAGTAAATTTATCGGAAAGCGAGCAGAGGATTGGTAAACAGGAAATATTTAGACTCTGCGAGAAAGGAGCTCTCGTATTAGTGCCCGATTCTGAGGACCGATTTCTATCTTTATATTTTGTAATAGGAAAAGCTTCAGGCAGTTGGAGATTCATTTTGAATCTGAAATATCTTAACGAGTTTATTGGCGCCCCGCACTTTAAGTTTGAAGACGGGAAAGTGATCACATCCCGACGATAGAAAATATCTTCGCTTTCAATCTCAGAATCAGCTCTTTCAATTTACCGCACTACTCTTCGGGCTCGTATATATTTACTAAAATATTAAAGCCAGTGGTACAGTTCCTTAGGGGAAAGGGCCTACTTTCGGTGGTCTATTTAGAGGATGTCCTCCTCATAGCCCACTTACATCACCAATGTCTGAGAAATATCTCAGCACCTTCCAGGCTTCTAACAGCATTAAGTCTTGTTAGCAACGAGGATAAGATTTCCTTAACATCTTCAAGATCTTGTCGCTTTCTTGTTTTTACTTTCGACACGAAGAACTTTGCTGTTTTTGTCTCATTAGAAAAGAGAGAGAAACTCTTGCATAAGAGGTTCTTGTATTAGACAAGAAATAAATCCGTCTGTTCGAAAATTTTATCGGCTCAACGATCTCAGTTCGTCCAGCAGTGAATTACGGCCTTCTACACAAAGATTTAAAAAAAAAATTCTTGGCCCTTTTATCGTCTAGTGATGTTGAGACAGAGACGTTACTCCCTTTATCTACTAGAGAAGATCTCTTCTAGCGGAGGACTGTGTTTTCCAATCCTCGTCAGGGTAACTTTATCAGCTCAGGTCTTTTCGAGCTAGAAATCTTTACAGGTGCCTCACTGACCGGTTGGGGAGCGGCTTGCGCCGGAGTACATACTCATGGTGTTTGGTCTCCGCAAGATAGACAATTCCATATTAATTAATTAGAGCTTCCGGCAGTTTTTCATGGCCCTCGATACTTCGCTTCTCATCTTAGAGGTTCTAATGTTCTCCTGAGAGTAGAGAACTCTACCGCGCTTTCTTATGTCAATCGCATTGGTTCGGTTCAGTCCCCCCTTTTCATCATTCTTCGCCAGGGAAATTTGGTGCTAGTGTGCAGATCGCGACCTATTTCTGTATACGGCCTACATTCCTTCGACTCAAAACGTACCAGATGCCCATTCACGTATAATTTCTGACGAAACTGAATGGTCTTTAAATCAGATTTACTTTAATAAAAGTGAAGAAAATTTTGGACCGTTCGACATTGATTTATTTGCATCAATTAATGCAAAATATGTTTGTCTTGCTTCTTGGGTTTCCGACCCAGAGACACTGGCAGTTGAGATATTTTCCTTAGACTGAAGTAAATTTTAATACTTTTCCTCCTTTTATCTTGATTCTTAGAGTTCTACGCAAAATTTTTTCAGACAGGACAGAAGGTATCATGGTGGTCCCCAAGTGACCTGTTCAACCATGATCCCCACTTTTCAATTAACTTACTATCAATCTGTTTTCTTTGAAGCTAATATTAATAGGTTATCGTCGCCTTTTAGGGTTTACCATCCAGCATGGTCCAGCCTTTCCCGGGTAGTCACAAAACTATCCGTCAGGCCTTCGTGAAGAAAGGAACGTCCTTAGGCGCGCTGGAACCAATGATAGCATCAATTTCGGATTTTACAATTAACCAGTACTCGAAGCCCCTTAGGTTGCGATGGCAGTTCTCTAGGGACCAGGAAATCGAGGTCTTCTCTCCGCCGATGGAGTCAGTACTAGAGCTTGTGGCCTCATGTCTTCACAGTTCGAGATCTTATTCTACCTTGAATTCATATCGCTCAGCAATACCACAGATATCTACAAGGGAAATAGGACATCATCCATTGATTAAGAGATTCTTCAAAGGGGTGGCCGCTCTAAAACCTCAGAGATCTCGCTATGATTTTATTTGGATCCATCCACGGTATTCACCTATCTGTCTACGTTATAACCCCATGAAAATCTCTCCCTCGTGCTCATGTCAAGAAGATTGACCACTCTATTCGCATTATCTACTGCTCAAAGAATGCAGACACTTTAATGCTTTAAATGTTCTAATATTATATTGGCGGACTCTATGGTCATTAGAGTTCCAGAGCGTCTTAAGACATCGGAGAGAGATCGGTAAAAATCAACCCTTGTTAATTTTAAAACTTCCAGGGTAATCCGGAACTATGCGTTTTTTCCTTATCGAGAGAGTATCTCCAACGTACTCAAGAACTCCGTTAAGATAGTTGTGATTCCTTTTTCATTTCGTATTGTAACCCACATATCTCGGTCTCTTCTCAAGCGTTGGCCCGATGGGCCAAATCTATGCTCGAATCAGCGGGAGTAGGTATATCAAATTTTTTCAGCCCTTTCGGCTCGGACGCCTCTACTTTCCTTGCAGCGAGCAAGGGTATTAATGTAGACGAGATGAGGCGTACGGCAGGCTCGGCCAAGACGTTTACGGTTTTCGCACGTTTTTATAATAGACCTATAATAGAAGGCTCATCACTTCAGGCTTCAATCCTGAATTTATGATACATTATGCTATTTTTTATTTCTTCCTTTGATTTGGAAGTAACTCTCTATATTTCATTTAAACAAATTAGATTATATCCTTGTTCCTACATGCTCACAGGAATCAAAATAATTGGTGCAACAATTATTTACAGGTGCCAAATTTTGTGCTTTAAAATTCTACATCATATCCAGCCGGACGAGAACTGGCATAATTAGTAAATTGAACGAACTTACCGTGAAGTTCGATTGCAATTATGCCTTCTCGTCCGGCTGGATACTCCCACCTTCCCATCCCTTTAATCCAAATTTGGCAGACTCTTTAAAGAATGAAGCATCGGGCGCGGCGAGGCGAGATGGTCGCCACACTATCGGTAGCTCGCGCCGCCTGGGGATCGTTTCGAAAACTTTTTAAAGAAACCTGTTGGGGTAATCGCGACGGGGCGCGACTACATCATATCCAGCCGGACGAGAAGGCATAATTGCAATCGAACTTCACAGTAAGTTCGTTCAATTTACTAATTACTTTACACAATTTAATATTTTAATAATAAATTTTTGCACGTTAAATTCATAAATATGAAAGTTATTATTTGTAAATGTAGTAATTATTTAGCAAGAAAAGTTTTGCTAAATAATTAAAAATTTCATGGAAGATACGGGCCTAATGTATTTTTCACGTACGCTCCTGAGGCTCAGCGTTAAGCCGTAATCACACTACAGGCTCCCGACTCTGACTCCTGACTCCCAACTCAAAGTCGATCGAATAGAGTGATTTCTATTCTCGAGTCGGCAGTCAGAGTCGGCTGCTGCCTTGCTGTGATTGATAGAATGATAGTCGGGAGTCCGAGTCAGTAGTCGAGTCAGAGTCAGGAGTCTGTAGTGTGATTACGGCTTTACGGCTCGGGCGTAGAGTCTGGAGCGGTAGTGGGGGGGACAGTAGGCGTCTCCTCAGAAATCTGGCCGAAAAGGGCAACTGATTCTGCGCTGAACTTTATACTCGCGCAACATTTTCTATCTTAATCGGTCCATCCAACTGGGATTGATCCATAATGGCTGATGGCAAAGAATGATCCGTAAATGCGTAAATTTGTCTTAGTCGTCCAATATCAACCAGGATAATAAATCTATCGGCTCTTACTTTATCTTGTAACTTAATGTACGCAAAATGCCGGATTATACTTTGAACGAAATTATTAATATTGTTCTGGTACTTGGAGAATGCCATAATAATTATCGACAAGCAGCGGTATTGTACCGTAATCGATTTCCTCATAGACGACATCCAAATCATTATACGATTTCCAGACTTGTATTGCGTCAACGACAATGTCAATGTCAAAAACGACAAAGATGTCATATTAAAGTACCATAAAGGGATGATCCAACAGTACTTGCCGTATTGGGAATGATAGCTATTAATCCACGCGTGTCAACGAGGAAAATCGAAAGAGAATTAGGTATTCCGAAATCAACAAGTCACAGAATCTTGACCACTCATAACTTCCATCCTTAC
>NW_017298015.1:31812-35625 GCF_001594075.2 Trachymyrmex cornetzi
CCCATAACAAGAGAGAATATGATGGAGCGTATAACTCTTGCCTGCCGTAGCATTCCAAGAAATACTTTTATCGACAGTTGACAGTTTTGAACATCGAGTTCAATTATGTGTGGATAATAATGGACAGATATTCGAACACTTATTAAGATCATAATCATTTCACATGAAAACTAGATTCTGATATTAATCGATCGGATCAGTCCCGATCTTGCTTTAATCGGCCGGATCAGCCCCGATCTTACTTTAATCGGCCGGATCAGTCTCGATCTTGCTTTAGTCGGCCGGATTAGCCCCGATCTTGCTTTAGTCGGCCGGATCAGCCCCGATCTTGCTTTAATCGGCCGGATCAGTCTCAATCTTGTTTTAATCGGCCGGATCAGGCCCGATCTTGCTTTAGTCGGCCGGATCAGCCCCGATTTTGCTTTAGTTGGCCGGATCAGCCCCGATCTTGCTTTAGTCGGCCGGATCAGTCTCGATCTTGCTTTAATCAGTCGGATCAGTTCCGATCTTGCTTTATAACTTAACTAGTACTTAACGAAAAGTAACTTAATTATAGTGTTTTGGAAAGCTCTCGAGATGAGCTGTAAGAACGTGCAATGAGAAATAAGGGGTTCCATTAAAAAAATTAAAGGTGACCTTCACGTAACCTTCAGAGGAGTATCCAAGGTCAAATCGATGGCGTTATCTTATGTCCCCCTTCGAGTTAAACAACTTTTGTCAGAAACATTTTTGTCTACTGGGTTTAGTTTTCGAGATATTTTGCTGGATCATTTAAAATGGGACACTCTGTATGTATATATATATATATATATATATATATATATACATTTATGTATATATACAGAATGTCTCAATCTAATGTTCAGATCGACATTTTTCAAAAAGTATAAAAAAAGTGTTTTCTATGAAAGTGCAACTGTTTTATGAGAGGCTTATTGTAATCACATTATTTTTTTCTAGATAGGAAGATACAATGAAAGACGCAATGAAAAAGATGTAATGATTATCTGCGCTTTTTAAAATAGAATTATATGAATTTTTACGTAATATTTCTCTATAATCATTCTGCATGTACAAGTTTTAAGTCAGAAATTTAAAAAAACCAATAATTTACGAGATATTATAGATACATTTCTCTGGCACATATAATTGACACAACACATTAAATACCTCTTAAACTATTAATTTTCTGATAATTGTAATATCCTAATATTTTTATGAATAGAATAATGAGATAATTCAGGTCTAAAGAAAACATATACTTGTTTGTTTAACAAAATTGAGTGGCTCGATTCTATGAGGGGATATGCGTGGATTTCGCGGGATAATCATTGTCCGCAAGGTCTAAATTTGGACATCGATCTAATTTTAATTTTGACGACTGATTCTTGTAGAAAATTTCATAGCGCATCTTTTTTGTCATTAAACCAAATTTGGAATTTTTTTTGTTTTCAAGTTATAAACAAAAAAAGTAATTCTTTTAATGAAAAACTTCAATAGGTTTTTGTGTTCAACTCACCATATTTCAGCCAAATATGAATATTTTTCTTTGAAATTTTAACAGGATAAGCTTCAACATGTTTTTCGAAATATAAAGCATATAAAAAGTTTTCGGAACATTTCACAACCAAATGCCGAATTTTTCAAAATATTCCTCTCGAATTCGTAGTTTTATTCATTCGATCACAAAAGTTATCGTATGAATTTTCGATTTGTCAACTTTTACCGATACTACAATTTTGTATATTAGTTAAGGAAATTTTTTGAAAATTTTTAGCTTTTTAAATATTATGGTTGTAAAGTAATAACGATTTAGTCGATCTGATTACGTAGCGCGCTGCGCGCAACGCGAACGTTCGAGCCGCGAAACAAGGATATCAATAATGTATTAAAACATAATATACTTAAGGGCTCCCAAAATTTTTTTCAATTTCTTAATTGTTTACAGTTACAAAATAATAATTAGAGTACATCAATAAAAATTGTCAATAAAAATTGTTCGCAAAGCGTATTTTTAATCCATTAGCGAATATAAATATACTCCTTTCCGTTATATGTAATGAGATATTATACTGTTATATAATTAATTTACAGAATTATTCTGTACTACGTGTGAATTAATTCAATAAATGAAATGATGAATATTTGCTATTATGTAAAAAAATGTATTCACTTCATTTTTTGCGTATTTACATTTCGTAGAATAGTATCTCATTACATACAATGGAAAGGAATATGTTTTATATTCGCTAAGGGATTAGAAATACGCTTTTTGATCAATTTTTATTGACAATTTTTATTGATATGATACTCTAATTCTTATTTTGTAACTGTAAACAACTAAGAGGTTGAAAAAGATTTTGAGAGCCTTTAAGTATATTATGTTTTGATACATTATTGATACTTTTGTTAGCGGAAGCGAACGGCTCGAACTTTCGCGTTGCGCGCAGCGCGCTACGTAATAGGATCGACTTATAAATTTACTTTACAACCATAATATTTAAAGAGCTAAAAATTTCCAAAAAACTTCCTTAACTAATAAACAAAATTGTAGTATCGGTAAAAGTCAAAAATTCGTACGATAACTTTTGTAATCGAATGAATAAAACTATGAATTCGAGAGGAATATTTTGAAAAATTCGGCGTTTGGCTGTGAAATGTTTCGAAAACTTTTTATATGCTTTATATTTCGAGAAACATGTTGAAGTTTATCCTATTAAAATTTCAAAGAAAAATATTCATATTTGGCTGGGATATGGCGAGTTAAACATAAAAACCTAATAAAATTTCTTCATTTAAAAAATTATTTTTTTTGTTTATAAGTTGAAAACAAAAAAAGTCCAAATTTGGTTTAAGGTGATGCAAGCCTCCTGTTTTATCACATTTCTATTCGAAGAAAAATCTCCGTATTGGATGTACGAATTGCAAAAGTATTATTACTTAAATTAAAGTACGCACAAACATAACCTCAGCTGCACTGGATTTTATGAGAAAATCGAAAAAAAGTTTAAAAATCGTTAAAAATTCACTTACTTTTAGCTCATACAGCTGTCACCTCAGATAAATATTTGCTTGATATAAGAGTTTTAGAGTCCATATTTTGAAAACAAGCGTGCAGCTGAGGTCACATTATTGAAACGAACGATATCGAGTTTGTAGAACTGACTGAAAGTCTAGAAAAGAAATATTTCCACCGAATAGAAAATACGTGTATACAGATGCTTTGCGAAGATTGGGACCAACGACATATATACATAGACCGAGTATTCTCATGCTTTTCAGTGGTGGGGGTTGAAGCCGGAAATTGACAGTTTAAGTAGACCCTTGTTATCTCACTTTATCTCGCGATATATTCGGTATATTCTTTCCAACCAACCTTCTTGCACCGTTGGTTTACACTTTCTACGATTAGTGTTGTCAAGAGCACATAACCTCTCTCATGTTATATTGTTATATTGTTAATTCCGTTCCCAGAGAGAAATACGAAAATGACGAAAAGTTGTTGTATTTGTGGCGCCGAGAATCTCCAAACTGAGCTATTAAACAAAATTAGTGTACACAAGTACGTTTATATAATATTATTAATAGTTTTAAATCTCAGGAAAGAGAAATTATTAGCAAAATATAGTAAACGTTGTACATTGTTGTATGTTTTAGCACAATTTATTATTATAAATTAAGAATTTATTTTGAGAATAATTATTTAGAAAAGCATAAAGTCTTAAAATTTCAATAATAACTGTCACGTCAGGGGCGCGCGAGTGCGGATGCCCCTCGGACGCGGCGTGGGCCCGTCCAACGACGGCTCGGCGT
>NW_017298015.1:36513-41834 GCF_001594075.2 Trachymyrmex cornetzi
TCCTGTTTTTTTTTAGAATAGTATTTCAGAAACAGAAAAGGAAATATTGAAAAGGCATTTAAGAAAAAAAGCAAAGGGTGCATTTCCAGTTGCGTTAAAAAATTTTGCAGCAACTCTGCAATTTTATTTTACAAAGGCATATGAATATGTTCGCAAAACTTTTTTGAATATTTTACCACATCCACAGACAATTAGAAGATGGTATGCCTCAATAGACTGTAAACCAGGAATAACAACAGAAGCTTTAAAAACAATCCAAGCAAAAATACACGAAGCAGCATCAGACAGTAAAACATTAAATTTTAGTTTAACTATTGATGATATGTCAATAAGGCAATATACAGAACTTGTAAATGATCAATATTATGGTTACGTCGATTACGAGATTAATTACAAGATAAATTCCGAAAATAATGATAATCTGCTAGAAGCAACATCTGTATGTGTGTTTCTTCTTGTTTGTATTAATGGTAATTGGAAAATACCAGTAGCATACTATGTAATAAGATCATTATCTGGCAAGGAAAGAGCAAATCTAATAAAAATAGTACTTGGATCACTACATGAAATAGGTGCTGTAGTAGTTAATATCACTATGGATGGCTGTGCAAGCAATATCTCAACAATGAATTATTTAGGTGCAAACATATCGGCAGAAAATCTAATATCTTATTTTATGCATCCAATATCGAAGGAAAAAGTTTATTTAATGTTGGATGCTTGCCATATGATAAAATTAATTCGAAATACATATGACACTAAAAGAAATATTCATGATAGTTCTGAAAATAAGATAGAGTGGAGATATATTGTTAACCTAATAGAACTTCAAGAACGAGAAGGTCTTCACACAGCAGTGAAAATAAATAGGCGTCATTTAAATTGGCAACGTGAAAAGATGAACGTACAATTAGCTGTTCAAATTTTCAGCAATAGCGTTGCCAATGCAATTGATTTCTGTAGAATAGATTTAAAGCTGCAACAATTTGATAATTCGACAGCGACCTCATTATTTATTCGAAATATGAATAATATTTTTGACTTACTCAATAGTAGAAATCTTTTATGTAAGAATGAAAGTCAACAACCAATCTCATTGTCTAATATTGACCGTATTAAAGAAAACATCACAAAATATATTGAATATATAAATGATTTATATATCGATGACAAAAAGATGGTTCTTTTAGAAAGGAAGATAGGTTTTCTAGGTATGTTAACATGTTTACAAAGTATAAAAGATATAGCCGAAACACTAATTGCAACCAAGAAACAGAATTTTTTACTAATATACAAAATGTCTCAAGACCACCTTGAGATGTTTTTTTCGGCTATACGAACTAAAGATGGTCATAACAATAATCCATCAGCCAGGCAATTTAGTTATGCTTACAGACGACTTTTACATCATAATTATCAACAAAAATGTAGAAGATTACAGAAAAAAGTCACATCATTAAATTTACTTAACAAACATTTACAAGATAAAAAGTTACTGTCGGAAGATGCTGTAAAATTTCATGGAAGTAAGTCGAAATATGTAAGATCACACATCACATTAATTGAATCCACTTGTGCACATGTGTTGCTAATTGATTTGTGATTTAAAAATAAAATATTTTCATTGATGAGGCAATGAAAAATTAATAGGCATCTGTATGACTACCAATGTGAGTAGATATGTACTATCGGAATATGTGCGAACAAGATTCTTCTGAAATATGTAACACATCGGTATTCGATATGGAAAATATTATATTTGAAATATAAAAATATGCCTACTTTTTTCACAGAATCGATAAAAAATTAATTATATATTCAATATTAACATTTATATCCTGTTTTTTTTTAGAATAATATTTCAGAAACAGAAAAGGAAATATTGAAAAGGCATTTAAGAAAAAAAGCAAAGGGTGCATTTCCAGTTGCGTTAAAAAATTTTGCAGCAACTCTGCAATTTTATTCTACAAAGGCATATGAATATGTTCGCAAAACTTTTTTGAATATTTTACCACATCCACAGACAATTAGAAGATGGTATGCCTCAATAGACTGTAAACCAGGAATAACAACAGAAGCTTTAAAAACAATCCAAGCAAAAATACACGAAGCAGCATCAGACAGTAAAACATTAAATTTTAGTTTAACTATTGATGATATGTCAATAAGGCAATATACAGAACTTGTAAATGATCAATATTATGGTTACGTCGATTACGAGATTAATTACAAGATAAATTCCGAAAATAATGATAATCTGCTAGAAGCAACATCTGTATGTGTGTTTCTTCTTGTTTGTATTAATGGTAATTGGAAAATACCAGTAGCATACTATGTAATAAGATCATTATCTGGCAAGGAAAGAGCAAATCTAATAAAAATAGTACTTGGATCACTACATGAAATAGGTGCTGTAGTAGTTAATATCACTATGGATGGCTGTGCAAGCAATATCTCAACAATGAATTATTTAGGTGCAAACATATCGGCAGAAAATCTAATATCTTATTTTATGCATCCAATATCGAAGGAAAAAGTTTATTTAATGTTGGATGCTTGCCATATGATAAAATTAATTCGAAATACATATGACACTAAAAGAAATATTCATGATAGTTCTGAAAATAAGATAGAGTGGAGATATATTGTTAACCTAATAGAACTTCAAGAACGAGAAGGTCTTCACACAGCAGTGAAAATAAATAGGCGTCATTTAAATTGGCAACGTGAAAAGATGAACGTACAATTAGCTGTTCAAATTTTCAGCAATAGCGTTGCCAATGCAATTGATTTCTGTAGAATAGATTTAAAGCTGCAACAATTTGATAATTCGACAGCGACCTCATTATTTATTCGAAATATGAATAATATTTTTGACTTACTCAATAGTAGAAATCTTTTATGTAAGAATGAAAGTCAACAACCAATCTCATTGTCTAATATTGACCGTATTAAAGAAAACATCACAAAATATATTGAATATATAAATGATTTATATATCGATGACAAAAAGATGGTTCTTTCAGAAAGGAAGATAGGTTTTCTAGGTATGTTAACATGTTTACAAAATATAAAAGATATAGCCGAAACACTAATTGCAACTAAGAAACAGAATTTTTTACTAACATACAATGTCTCAAGACCACCTTGAGATGTTTTTTTCGGCTATACGAACTAAAGGTGGTCATAACAATAATCCATCAGCCAGGCAATTTAGTTATGCTTACAGACGACTTTTACATCATACAAAACTAACAGTATTGCCTCATGGTAATGCTATTGCACAGGATGATACAAATATATTAAATATTACAAATGAAAGAAAAACTATGGATTTTTATGAAGATAAAATAGTAGAAGATATAAATGAAAATGATTCTGAAAATAAAAATGAGAATGATTGTATCTCTGAATCAAATGTCTCCGAATCAGATGACAATATAAGTGACAAATGGTGTACATCAAATTATATTAAAGATGTTGTAGCATATATTTCTGGTTTTGTTTACCGGAAAGTAAAAAAAAAATTAAATGTTGTATTTGCAAGCATTTATTGATTGGAACGGATTGCATGTCAGCATTGCAACAAAGAAAATGTAGAGGAGGACTAATTAATGCATCAAGTGATGTTATTAAATTATGTAATATCGCAGAAAGAATAATAAGAAGATATCCACATGAACATAATAAACGGCATCCTATCCAAAGAATGATTATTATTGCTCTGCGTTATGTAACATCTGATATATTTGATGATGTATTACATATGTTAGAACAAGGACCACTGCAGGATCATAGAACAGAATTAATAAAACTTGTGCTACACACATATATACAATTAAGATTGCGGTACATATTTGCATCAAAACAACATAAAATAAAAAGAGTTAGAAAGAAGTTTACTACATTGGTTAATTTTAAAAATCAATAAATAAAAGAAAATTTGATTTCTAAAAATTTAATATAAAACTTATTCCAAAATTCTTTTCCTATATGTTTCCTATATTTTGCCTATATATTTCATTTTTTAGAGAATTTTATTTATCTTGTATTAAAATCTATGTATTTCATACATTACTCTCTCTATACCTATATACTTTATGATTAGTAAAATTTATTAATAATAAACTTAATACAATTAATTAAATATGATTTTGTAAGATTTTTCCTTTAAAAACTAAAAAAATATTGTTCACTGAGTAAATTTAGAAGAATGTTATATATAAATGGTGCCTAAGTTAATTGGTTAGGTTAGGTTAAATGCAGGGATGGGAAGTAACTCGTTACTGTAATTGCCGTTACTTAATTACTTAGTTACCTTACTGCAATAACAGTTTGGTAATGACAATGCGAATTTTTTATAATAATAAAGTAACACCATAGTTTAGAACAGTCAATAAGTATTTACAGCGGGTTAGAAAAGTCATTCATTACTGGAAAAAATAACTCGTAATTTGTAACTCGTTACTTCTTAAAGTAACTTGTAATTTAGTAACTTAGTAACTTTGAAACAACCTGACTTTGCGCGGACGTAGCTCGTCGATCACGGGCTGCGGCCAGGGTCGCAAAGAGGTTCGGCCAGGAGGAGAGAGATGCACAGGAGCAACAGAAGAGTCCTAAAAACGGCGGCGGTTCAGATTAGCTGTCGGGGAGATGCGACATACGCGGAGGTAATGCGTATCGCCAGGAGTAAGGTTGACATAGACAGCTTGGAAATCTCAGAACTACGGCCCAGGAAGGCACGAACCGGAGCATTAATTCTGGAAATCCCAGGGACGGAAGGTGCCAAGAAGGCAGACAAACTGGCGGAGAAAATAAAGGAGGCCCTGGGCGAGGAACAGAACGTGTTAGTTACACGCCCCGAAAAAGTAGCGGAAATCAGACTCAAAGATCTAGAAGAGTCAACAACCAAGGAGGACATCCTGGCAGCGATAGCCAAAAAAGGGGAATGCCCCAAAGACTCGATTAAAATAGGGGACATTACCACAGCTAACAATGGCTTAGGGATAACCTGGCTGAAGTGTCCACTAGCAGCGGCCAAAAAGGCGACAAAAGACAGGAGAATACGAATAGGATGGACGACAGTCCGAATAGAGTTATTACCGGAGAGACCAGTGCAATGTTTTCGTTGCCTAGAAACTGGTCAAGTGCGAAACCAGTGTCGGAGTGACAAGGATAGAACAACTTTCTGTTACAGATGTGGACAAGGAGGGCACGTGGCAAAAGAGTGCCTACAAAAGGTTAACTGTGCAATCTGCGCTGACAGATGTCTCAAAGCGGATCACAGAATGGGAGGCCCGGCGTGTAAGCCCCCCCCCCCC
>NW_017298015.1:41939-46325 GCF_001594075.2 Trachymyrmex cornetzi
GAAAACATGAGGCGAAGAGAGGAGAGAGAGACGAGTGTGATCAGACACATGGCGGAATGCCGCGTCAGCGAAAAACCGGATACGGAAACAAGGAAGCCAGACGAACAAATGGAGATAGAGGAGGACACTGGCGACCCGATACTGGATGCTCAGAAAACCACCACAAGAATGACGGAGGAAGAATGGCCGAAATTGGGGATCGACTGGTCAAATGTAGAAGAAGTACAAGAAGAGAAGAAGGAACAAGGGGGCGGAGGAACCCAACTGAAAGCCAATAATGTCTAACTTCATCATACAAGCGAACATTAACCACGCTAGGGCAGCACATGACTTGCTCATGCAAGCGATGGCAGAAGGAGAATTCGCATTGGCCATTGTCTCAGAACCCTACGTGGTCCCAAAGGAACACCCCCACTGGGTAACCAACGATAGAAGATCCATAGCAATCACATGGAGACAGACTAGGAACGCAGTTCCCTACACCCCATATAGAAAAGGAGACCATTTTGTCGCAATTCGTTGGGGAGATGCAATTGTCATTGGCACCTATCTTCCCCCTAGTCTCGACATTAGGGAATTCGAGGAAGCCCTAGAAGATATGGAGAGAGAGATCATGCAAATCGCAAATAAACCGACTTTGGTAGCAGGAGATTTCAATTCAAAGTCGGACCTGTGGCAGTCTCCGATAAACGACCTACGTGGTAGTATCGTGGTGGAATGGGCCAGCAGACTCGGGTTGATATGCCTAAACCAAGGGGGTAGAAGTACCTGCATCAGAAGCTCGGGAGAGTCGATAGTCGACATCACATTCGCAAATCCCGTTGCAGCGCAAAGGGTTAGATCTTGGGCAGTGTCAGATAGGGAGAGTATGTCCGACCACAGGTATATAGAGATGGTCATCTCCAATGTTGAACTGCAGCAAAGAAGGTTGAGAAACCCCCAACAAAAAAGATGGGCGACAAGAAGTATGAAGGAAGATCTATTCACGGCGGCAATTTTGGCGATTAACTGGCCGAAGACCGTACAAGTGGATGGCCGGGACGAAGAGGACATAGAAGCTCAGGCTAGGAAGCTGCAACGAACACTCACGGAGGCATGCGACACGGCAATGCCCAGGGCAACTCCTAGATTAAGAAAGACCATGCCGTGGTGGAATGAGGAGGTGAACTCTCTCAGATCCAACGTAACCGCGGCCAGAAGAAGTCTCAGGAGAAGCAGAAGACGCCAGACAAATAGTCAGGACGAACTCGAAACGAGTCACAGACTAGAAGAGTTCAGACAAGCCAAAAAAGCCTTAGCAAAAGAAATAAGAAAGGCCAAGGCTAAAGCCTGGGAGGACTTCGTGAAGACGCTGAACGAAGATTCATGGGGACGACCCTACAAGGTCGTCATGGGGAAGTTAAGGAGATAGACTCCCCCATACACCGAGTCCATGGATGCCGATATCCTGAAAAGGGTAATCACTGGGCTGTTTCCACCAGGAGGAAATGACAATTGGACGGAGCCTCAACTTCCAACCGCAGGAACCTCCTCCTGGTCTGCAGAGTATGAGGTCACTCATGAAGAGGTTCTCCTGGCCGTCAAGAAAATGTCGGAAAAAAGTGCAGCGCCCGGGCCGAGCGGAATCCCTGCTAAGGCATGGGCCCTCGCAGCCAAAGATATGATGGTGGAAATGAGGAATCTTTTCACCGACTGCCTCAGGACCGGAAGCTTCCCCTGTCTGTGGAAGAACGCCAAGCTGGTCCTGCTCAGGAAGCCAGGGAAGCCAGAAGACCAGGCAGCGGGATATCGGCCTATCTGCCTCCTGGACGACGAGGCAAAAATCCTCGAAAGAATCATATCCTCAAGAATCACGGCACACTTGAATGAAAGAGGCCCCAACTTAAATAACAATCAGTACGGCTTCAGAAAAGGAAGGTCCACAATCGACGCCATAACAAGAGCCCGGGAATACATGGAAGATGCCTTCGAGGAGGGTAAAATGGTAGTAGGGGCATCTTTGGACATTAAAAATGCCTTTAACACACTGCCGTGGGAAGTAATAGGAGCGGCATTAACCAGGCATAAAATCCCGCTGTATCTGAGGAGAATAATCCGCAGCTACCTGGGCCGTAGGAAGCTATCCTTTACCAAAGAAAACGGCAGGAAGGGAGAGCAAGAGGTGCGAAGAGGGGTCAATCTTGGGCCCTCTCTTATGGAACCTCGGCTTTAACGAAGTGATGAAGAGAAAAGATCTTCACCCGGAATGCCTGGTAATATGTTACGCCGACGACACACTCGTTCTGACCAGGGGCAAGGACTGGGAGGAAGCCACAATGGAGGCAGAAATGGCGGTGGACACTATTATACAAAGAATCCAGGACATGGGGCTGGAGGTAGCTCCACTCAAATCAGAAGTGGTTGGGTTCTGCGATAGAGGCAGGCCTGCAAACACGATAATTGGCGTGGCAGGAGTACGGATCCCTGTGGGAACGAGGATGAGATACCTCGGGCTCACACTAGACTCCAGGTGGACTTTCGTGCCCCATTTTGAGGGACTATCCCCCAGGCTGGATAAATCGGCGCTCGCCCTGAGCAGGCTACTGCCGAATTTGGGAGGCCCGAACCGAAAGGCGAGGAAGCTATACATTAACGTCATCACCTCGATGGCGCTATACGGGGCCCCAATATGGGCATATGAGATGCTCAAGAGCGAGAAAATAATAAAGATACTCCGCGCGGTCCAACGGAGAATCACGGGGCGACTGGTGAGGGCCTACAAGACCACCTCCTTCGCTGTTAATACAGCCCTGGCAGGAGTCCCCCCAATGGAGCTACAAGCCGTTAGCAGCGAGGAGGTATACGATAGAATCTCCACCATTAGAAGAAATAGGGCTACAAACAACCCTATACAGAAAAAGGAGACCGACATGATTAAGGAGGCCGCCAAAAGGAAATTAATAGGCCAATAGAGAAGTTGGATCGAACGTACAGAAAAGGAAGGAGAAACCGTCCTAGGAGCCATAAAGGGACAACTTAGAGAATGGGTCGAGGCCGGGGTGGGTCTCACCTTCCGGACGACGCAGGTCCTCTCGGGGCACGGATGCTTCGGGAGGTTCCTGTGTCGGATCGGGAGGGAGACATCAAACAAGTGCTGGCACTGTGACTCGCCAAACGACACGGCGAGACACACCCTGGGCTACTGTCCGGCCTGGGACACGGAACGGGCAGAATTAAGGAGGCAAATCGGTGCAGACCTATCCATGGGGGCGGTCATAAGGGCGTTGATGCAGGATGTAAAAAGACAGGCGGTCATAACCTTCTGCGAGGAGGTAATGACCAGGAAGGAGGCGGCTGAGAGGGCCAGAGAGAGGGGATCTGGCCACATAGGCCTCTCTATGTAGACACAAAAAACGTAGAGAAAGCAGTAATGAATAAGGAGAGATAAAGGTCGTGTTGGGACTAGCTCAACTCGACCAAGAAGAAAGAAAGGAAAGCGTTTTTCGCGCGGGTCAATCGCGCCCCAGGAATAGACAAGGGTTCGAATATTAGGAAAATGGTTAGGGTTGCGGGGGAAAGGGGGTATAGTTAAGTCAGTAGCTAGGTCTTCCTGGGAGCGAACAGCCTGCAGTGTTAGGTGGGGCGGTACGAACCGAATAGCGGGTCGGCCAGATGTCCGGTTAAACGGGCATCGATCCCGCGGGGAGGGGGCTTCTCCATCTTTAACTTAGTTCCCCTCCCCGCGGCCCACATGCCTTAGGGGCAAATAGGAGGAGACTCACGATGGCACCGACTAGCGGGGCCATCGGTCTCAAAGGAATGATAAATAAATAGGGAATTAAACTCGGGGGCCGAGTCAAAGCTCGCTTTGACCCCCCGAGGGGAAACCCATGGGACCATGGACGGGGGTCCATGGCCCCCACGAGATGGGCTCGCGGCAAGAGAGGGTGGGTAGCCGGCGTCTACTCATCCTCACATATTCACAGGGGTAGGATACGCACTAGCGTATAGTGCAGGGGTCCATCCGGAGGTACTACAGTTGTGAAATTCCCGGATGGACCCCAAATGCTTCAGGTTAGGTACTTCCGCAGGGGTTTTAGTGGGTAGGCTTCCCGAGACAGCAGTTTCGGGGAGAGAGTCCCACATACCCCGTCTCCCTCCCCCGGGGGAGACGGGGATGCGTAACGCATTTCCCCTGCGTCACAAAAAAAAAAAAAGGAGAGAGATGCAAGGCGGTAATAACGTAGCTAATACGGATTGGTGTGATAATATGATAATATATTCTGATATATATATTACAGAGTGTATGTGCTGTGTGTGTTTGTGTGCGTGTGCGTGTTGATACAATTTGTCGCGGCTGGTCTATTTGCTGACGGCGGTGTGCGTGTGTGTGTACAAAGCGTGTCG
>NW_017298015.1:50380-57681 GCF_001594075.2 Trachymyrmex cornetzi
AGTGAATCTGGAGTAGGAAGCCTCGCGCATCGTGGCGCATGAGAACCGCTCCAGGCTCCCTATCCTCCGGGGCGACAGTCACCTACAACCAGGCCTAGGAAGCCCCTCTCAGGGCCGCCGAAACTGCGGTTCCTTATTAGTAAAAAAAATTAAAAATATTTAATTAGTATACAGATTCTCATAACAATACTTCCAATATTTATAATGACAAAATTCATTAAATTTAATTATTTAAAAATGACATGTTACATACCAATTGATTAAATATTTTTATAACAGACACATTAAATATGCTAGGCACTGCATCTGATTTCAAAAAACGCTTGCCATTGCTTGATATTGAAAAACAATCGCTTGTAAAATGTTGACTACAAATTAATGAATTTTCAGAACATGTAAAATTTCTTATTTTTTGGCTAACAATCCTAAGCCAATGCACTTTTTTATTTTTTGGAATCCTAAAATTATAGATAGGTTATTATTGAAATTTTAAGACTTTATGCTTTTCTAAATAATTATTCTCAAAATAAATTCTTAATTTATAATAATAAATTGTGCTAAAACATACAACAATGTACAACGTTTACTATATTTTGCTAATAATTTCTCTTTCCTGAGATTTAAAACTATTAATAATATTATATAAACGTACTTGTGTACACTAATTTTGTTTAATAGCTCAGTTTGGAGATTCTCGGCGCCACAAATACAACAACTTTTCGTCATTTTCGTATTTCTCTCTGGGAACGGAATTAACAATATAATGTAAGATAATTGTATTAAATACTCGATATTGCGAAGATATCAGTTGCTGTCGACACCTGCCATTTCATCCGACAATTACAATAATCATAGCACGCGCCGTCACGCGGCGCCGACGACTTTCACGCATCGTGCCCGAAAACCGGAGCACCGGCGTCACGTTTCGTCTCCGACTTCCGAACCATAAGCACGGTCGTCTCCGACCGCCGAACAGAGTAACGCTCGGGTCGTTCGTCAATCTTTCATTCTAATCCGTATGTATAACAAGTTACGAGCCGGAGTAAGCCCAATATTGGCCGCCGCGACTCTGTAATAGTTATTCTTTATTTCTTGTTATTTGTATTAGTAAGAAGTGTTAGTAATAAAAGCAGTGTTCGTTTATAAGAAACGGAGCATCTACTTCCTTACTCACTTCCAACCTCCTGACAACCCCAAGTTCCCTCAGAACAAGAGTTTATTGAACTAATCATATACACGATTATTACACAAAATAGTCGTACATAGATTACAGTACAGAGCAGGATATAACCCTCTCGCATCAATTTGTCAGAAGTGGCGATAATTTCGCTACCCTCTTACAATTTTTCAGAAGTGGGATTCACCAGCTTAACGAGATTATATCTCACAAACGGGTTCCACCCACACTCAAAGAGGAACAGAACAGAAACACAAATACCTTTGCTGAAGGTCAATTCTCCTGTTATCCTTTTCCTCTTAGATTCCGTCGTCTTCGATCTTCCGGAAATCATCCGCGTAGATCGTGTGACCTTTCAAGGTTCTCCGCGTCAACACGCGTTTTCACCGCTTTTCGCGCTTTCAATACACGCGAAAGAAGCTCAGTTTTTCGCACCTTCGAGCAAGAAGGACGCAGAAGATTCAGTTTGTCCTGCGCCGTTTCAAGCAGCAAAATGGATCGAGCGCAACTAGACAAACTCTCAATAGATGAACTCCAGGAGGTAGCACAACGTCACAATTTACCTCTGTGCGAGGATCCGAGAAGATTAATAGATTCCATAATGAGCTACCAGGAGAGAAGGTCTTCATCAGCTTTAACGAGCGGCACCGGAGCGTCAAAGCAAGCCTCCGGCGTCCAGTTCGCACCAAGAGGTGAGCCAACGCCAGGATCTTCGGTCACTACGGAGCCAACTACGGGCCCACCGACCATACAGGCATGGCAGGTCTCCTCAGACGTAGCTTCTTTAATTGCTACGGTAGTAAATCCGATACAACAAATGCACCAGGAAATTTTAGAAGGCCAAAAGAGGCAACAGGAAATTATGATGAGAATGCTCGAATCACTCACCGGGCATAACGCGCCTCCAGCCAACGAGTCAACGGAAGGACCGACGATGCAGATGATACCGGAAGCAGTGTCTCCCCTCAGCCGAGGAGCATCGCCGTCCTCACAACGTACCACGCTGAGTACGATACCGACGTCGCACGCTGTATCGTTGCTAGCGACGCAGATTCCTGAATATGGAGGACAAGAGACAGAAAATGTCCAGTTATGGATACAAAGAGTAGAGCAAGTTGCTCGAATTCACGAGGTACACTCAGACGTTACCTTATTAGCAGCATCTGGCAAGCTAGTCAAACTCGCGAAACGCTGGTACAACATTGGTTCTGGAACGATGTTGGAATCATGGCCAGGTTTCAAGAAAGCAATTCTGAAACGATTCTCTCGTAAAGTGCTCTATCATGTAGCCTTGCAAAAAATAGAGGCACGTAAGTGGCATAATTTTAAAGAGTCGTTCATGGAATACGCAATGGACAAATTAACGCTGATGCACGATCTTGATCTACCGCAAGAAAGTGCAATACATTTACTTATCAGCGGCATCCTTAGCCGTTCTCTTCGAGAGACCGCTGCCGCTCTGAATATAGAATCCGTAGACTCCTTTTTGGACGCGATGCACAAAATTACATCGGTCAACACGGATTCAGATAAACGACTCACAAATGACTCAAGGTCAGTAAAACTAAAGGACATGGCTTCAAAGAAAGGCGGAAAATCATCACAGACGACTCAAGCAGAGCAGAAGGATGGAACACCCAGCTGCAGATTCTGCAAGACGCCTGGACATATCATTGAAGACTGTAGAAAACGACAGTGGAAGGAGCGGTATCAGACGACGCCAGCCTTGCCGTCCACCACGTCACCGCCAGCCGTAGTCTCAGCCGTCGAGGTAACTCAACAGGACCACACGGTCGCTCACGTCCAACCTCAGGGTAGGAATCTACAATTAAATAATATTGCGTTAGAGGTTAAGACGTTTAATAATGTAAAATGCGATTTATCTACGCTAATCGACACGGGTAGTCCAATATCTTTCGTCAAACCTTCAATTTATCATAAATTTTGCAACGAAACTTTAGACGCGTTGCTCGCGCCAAAAAATGAGTACAAGGCTTTAAATAATTTACCGATTGGAATACACGGCTCAATCGTGTCAACCATCGCATTCGATCAATTAAAAGATATAGACTTTAATATTCACTTACATGTTCTTAAAGATGACAATATCGCAACAGATTTCATTGTCGGGCGTGATTTTCTCGACGAACATCGAATAACGGCGACATACACACCGAAAACAAAAGACGCGCCTCCGCACGCATTCTCAAAGACGTTGCTGCAAGTTCTTGCATGCGCCGAAACCGGCAACAGCGCCCTTAATAGTATCGATAATATATCGACTGACTTCGAGATGCAAGTCACAGAACGCCTCAAGGGCATTCTAATCGAAATTCGAAATTCGGACGTTAAGTCTATAGACGACGATTAAGCAGAGTAATTCTCCTTACTGCGCGCGAGTGGTTCCCGTTCGCAAAAAGAACGGAAATATGCGATTGTGCGTAGACTTAAGACCGCTAAATCAGCGAGTTATCAAACAGAAATATCCATTTCCCATAATAGAAGATTGTGTTTCGCTGTTAGGAAACAAGAAAGTATTCACTCTCCTCGATCTCAAGGATGGCTTTCATCAAATTAAGATCGACGAGAGATGTAGCAAATATTTTGCGTTTGCCACACCGGACGGGCAATACGAATACACGCGCTTACCATTTGGTTTTTCTGAGTCTCCAGCAGAATTTCAAAAGAGACTTGTAAATATTTTGCGTCCGTTAATAGAGGACAATAGAGTTATCGTATATATTGACGACATCATGATCGCCTCTGATACAGTCGAAGAAAATATACAAACAATATACGATGTTTTGCTTATTCTCAAACAATACCAGTTTGAACTTAACGTACCTAAATGTAAATTCCTTCAACGGAAAATAGAGTACTTGGGATACTCAATTTCTCACAACGAGATCGCTATCAGTCTTCGACACACAGAAGCAATCACGAAATTTCCACAGCCAAGGAACGTTATTGAGATTCAAAGATTTTTAGGATTAACTAATTATTTTCGTAGATTTATCAAAGATTTCGCGATAAAGACAAAACCGTTACGCGATTTACTCAGAAAGAATGTTACTTTTGATTTTAATACAGATTGCATAAAAGCGTTCGAATATTTGAAAAAAGAATTAACGTCGTATCCGGTATTAGGCCTCTATAATCCGAAGGCCGAAACGCAGCTGCATACCGATGCAAGCATGCACGGATTAGGCGGAATATTGTTGCAAAAACAAAACCACAACGAGTGGAAACCGATAGCCTTTTACAGTCAAGCGACAAATCAAACAGAGCGCAACTACCACAGTTTTGAATTAGAAATGCTCGCGATTGTCAGATCAATTGAGCGCTTCCACATTTACTTGTACGGGATCAACTTTACAATAGTTACCGACTGTAATGCGCTAGTTTATGCAGTCAATAAGGCGAATTTAAATCTGCGGATCGCGAGGTGGACGTTAGCGCTCCAAAATTATACATTCGATATACAACATCGAGCAGGCGAGCGTATGACACACGTGGACGCGCTCAGCCGAACCATTTCATATGTTAACGCTATCCCCCTCGAGAGAGAATTGGAGCTAAAGCAACTCCAAGATACACGCCTCCAAGCGATAGCGCACGAATTAGAATACGCCGAGAGCGAAAAATTTAAATTAATACAAGGTTTAGTTTATCGTAAGGGTACGGATCGTCCGCGATTCGTCGTTCCCGAAGCAATGATTTCTAACATCATACGTGTCTATCACGATGAGATGGCTCATTGCGGAACGGAAAAAACTTTACAAGGGATAACCGAACCGTATTGGTTCCCTTCAATAAGGAGAAAAGTTGCTGATCACTTAAATAACTGTATAACATGTGTGATGAACAATTCTTCTCCACATTCACGCGAGGGTGAAATGCATTTAATAGAGACACCGAAGGATCCGTTAGAGATCCTGCATATTGATCACTTTGGACCTTTACAACAAACGAAAGACGGGTACCGTCACATTTTAATAATAGTCGACTCTTTCACTAGATTCACGTGGCTTTATGCAACCAAAACTACGAGTACAAGAGAGGTCACTCTCAGTCTAAAAAGTTTATTTGATATTTTTGGTCCTCCACAAGAGATCGTCTCCGATAGGGGAACAGCTTTCACCTCCGCTGAATTTGAAAAGTTCGTTAATGAACAAGCGATAAGACACAGGCTGACTGCCGTTGCGTCACCCTGGGCTAATGGGATTGTAGAGCGAGTAAACAGATTTTTAAAATCGTCTCTTAAAAAACTTACAGCCTCGCCAAGCGAATGGAAGGCTTGTATAAATAAAGCTCAGTACGTTATAAATAACTCTTATCACTCAAGTATTAAAAACTCACCGTCGAAACTCTTACTTGGTTACGACAGACGGAAGCGCTCCGATAAAATTCTTACAGAATTAATCGCACAGTTAGCGAATATTGATATCGACCTAGTCGCCGAAAGACAAACGAATCGAGATATCGCGACCGAAACGACACGTTCAATTCGCGAGTACAATAAAATGTATTACGATCACAAACATAAGAAACCGTCTCAATACAATGTCGGCGATTACGTAATGATAAGAAAAATGCACGCAAACCCAGGATAGAACTCAAAGTTACTAACACCCTTTAAAGGACCGTACCAAATAAATAAAGTTCTTAATAATAACCGGTACGTAGTAACTGACATTCCGGGTTTCAATGTAACACAGAAACCGTATTCTTCCGTTCTATCGACAGACAAATTAAAACCTTGGATCCGTCCTGTGCAACTCATAAAATATTGTTATAGCGTTTAGGATATAGAACAATTATTGTATTGCAAACATGCTTTTTCTATGTATTACAATTCATCATTTAATTGTATGCTAGTTAATTCAATTCTATATGTATGTATGAAATTATTAATAATAATTTAAATCATTCGAGAGAGAGAGGTCGAATGAACTAGCAGGACGGCCGAACTGTAAGATAATTGTATTAAATACTCGATATTGCGAGGATATCAGTCGCTGTCGACACCTGCCATTCATCCGACAATTACAATAATCATAGCACGCGCCGTCACGCGGCGCCAACGACTTTCACGCATCGTGTCCGAAAACCGGAGCACCGGCGTCACGTTTCGTCTCCGACTTCCGAACCATAAGCACGGTCGTCTCCGACCGCCGAACGGAGTAACGCTCGGGTCGTTCGTCAATCTTTCATTCTAATCCGTATGTATAACGAGTTACGAACCGGAGTAAGCCCAGTATTGGCCGCCGCGACTCTGTAATAGTTATTCTTTATTTCTTGTTATTTGTATTAGTAAGAAGTGTTAGTAATAAAAGCAGTGTTCGTTTATAAGAAACGGAGCATCTACTTCCTTACTCACTTCCAACCTCCTGACAACCCCAAGTTCCCTCAGAACAAGAGTTTATTGAACTAATCATATACACGATTATTACACAAAATAGTCGTACATAGATTACAGTGCAGAGCAGGATATAACCCTCTCGCATCAATTTGTCAGAAGTGGTGATAATTTCGCTACCCTCTTACAATAACAATATAACATGAGAGAGGTTATGTGCTCTTGACAACACTAGTCGCAGAAAATGTAAACCAACGGTGCAAGAAGGTTGGTTGGAAAGAATATACCGAATATATCGCGAGATAAAGTGAGATAACAAGGGTCTACTTAAACTGTCAATTTCCGGCTTCAACCCCCACCACTGAAAAGCATGGGAATGCTCGGTCTATGTATATATGTCGTTGGTTATATCCCAGAGAGCACAAAGTCGTCTAAAAGATGACTAAAAGACAACTAAATTGTTATAAAGAATATAGTCGAAAGAATGAAAGAATATAGTCGACGAAAAGATGGCTAAAAGACGACAGATGTCGCACTGCTAGTCATCTTACAGTCTTATCCATATGATAACTAAAAGATGACTTCTTTGGATATCTTTTAGTCATCTTTAAGGGGATGCTAAAGCAACGGCGGAACTCAATTAAGGTCGATAATACAGATTTAGGAGATTTTATTGGAAAATCAATGTAAGACGGTGCTGCGCCCCCATTTACACGGAGTAGCACGAAACTAAAAATATCGATAATATACCGAATGGTAATTTAT
>NW_017298015.1:61973-63030 GCF_001594075.2 Trachymyrmex cornetzi
AAACATTTTTTCAACTTCTCTTGCCGATAAGAAAGTGAAATTTGATATTGGGCGATAGATTTCATCATACCCTAAATGAATTTATCATTTTCAGAGGTTCCATCTCTAGGGCAGAAATCCCCCTATACCCCTATACTATGAGCATCCTCCTTTTTATGACTTCAAGGGAGATATGAGATGATGCCATTGTGATATTATTTGAAGGTCACGTAAAAATCATCAATGGAATCCCATATATTTCATTGCATATATATTCTTACAGCTTACCTCAACAGCTTCCCAAAATACAATAATGAAATCATGTACTAATCAATACTTTCATAAGGCTTGAAAGTTACAATATCGCTGTCGTTAACATTACCCAAGGTGCTCAAACAATGGGTAAAATCTCTTATGTTGTTCAAGATCATTACTTTGATAATATTTCTGATTGAGGCCATTGGAGGTTGTTCCTCTAATTTTCATTTTTACTAAAAATTCATTTTTACATAAAAAATGAAAAAGGAGGAATAATCTAACGGTCTTGGTTTTACAAATGAGATCATGACCTTCAACTACATTCAAGAGGTTTTAGCCATCATTTGGTCCTCTTGGGTAATGCTAATGTCGGCGATACTGTAACTTTCAAGGTTTATAACTCGAAAAATACTGATTAGAACATGACTTTATTATAGTGTACTAAGTATAAAGTAAGGGCGAGTGAGAGTCAGAATATAAAAACGAATTTCTGAAAATATCGTAACCGATATATTAATACGTACATCTTAAAAATTAATGTAATAACAATATTAAGAAGATTACATAAATTAAATTATCCTTACGTGTGATTATATAGTTGCAAAAAACGCATATGCTAACAAAACATGTTTCGGCTGCAGAATGGAGCCTTCCTCAGTTATACCAATTTCCATTCAACGCATTGAGTATCCAGTGATTAAAATGTTCAAAAATCCACATGTTATCTACCCTGAAGAAACATTGCTCACAAAACGATTGCTCGGTCGTGTGGAGGAAACATTGGAGATTCGATGTGGTTTCTGCTGTCTAAATCGCATTA
>NW_017298016.1:0-204 GCF_001594075.2 Trachymyrmex cornetzi
TTTTTATTAAGGTCAAAATGACTTAAAAAATCAAGTGTAAGAGGAAAGACTATTCTTATTTGTGTTCGAGCACGATATAGTGCTAGTTTTGTTTCTTCTTTTCAAAGTTTGTCTTAGAGTGCGGTTAAGAAAACATTAATAATTTAATTTAAAACTGAAATATTTCTATTATAATTTTGTTACCAAAACCCTCTTAATAATAAA
>NW_017298016.1:442-4420 GCF_001594075.2 Trachymyrmex cornetzi
GACTCTAGTTTCGAAAAATATCAACACGATCTGTGTGAGTTAAATATTCTTTATTTTATAGCAAAAAATGTCAAAAGTGGCCCTTTACTCCCCGGTCTATCCTACATGGATCACTTAGATCACTATACAATTTTTTCAGACTTTCCGTAATTTTTGTTGGACTGTATGTGATATTTAAGCAAGCTGGATAATTTAACCGATAAAATACCATCACGAAGATATATTTGTAGATAAAAATAAAATAAAGAACAAAGTATATATTTTATTGATATAAATAAACTTTATTAAATATAATTTTAACCAAATTAACAAAAAACTAATAAGTTTTTGTAGACTCCTTAATTTTTTCCGAAGATTTTTGTTGTGTGGAAGATGCAAATAAACTTTATTAAATTAAATTTTTTCCGAAGATTTTTTGAAAATACATAGAGGAAGGTCACCCCGATACCGACATACCACTTTGTTTTTAGACAATATTTCTTAAACAAAAGGTAAAAACACAACTTTAAAAACATAAATACAAAGTGTCTTCTATCAGATAGTATAAGCAATTTTTATAATACTGTTTACAATTTTGCAATAATTAAGTTTTTCGTAAGTTATGTAAAAATGAGCGTCTGACAAAATGGGCTCCAAAACTGACATAGTAGGCAATAATACCACCGTTCCTATTCTACAAATAAAGATACATCCTATTCTGTAAAGAAAACTAATTTATGAAACTATATAAACATTTACAATGCCATAATATTATCAATAATACAGTCACTATTATTTTAATTACGCAATTTGCAAAAGAACATCGTAAGAATTTTCGGATTCATAGAATTGGTCTTTGGCTGATTTGGTATAGAAATAAGCCACAAATATATGAATTATCAGTAAAAGTACTTCTTTAATTAGCTAAACAGATCATGATTTTATTAGTATTAATAAAGTACAATAGTTAGTTTCTGAGAAATAAGAAGGTGTCACTTTAGGAGACCTATATCAGTATCGGTAACTTTCCTCTAATAAAATACACACGAACAAAGAATTTTTTGTTTCGCGAATTATACCGTGGTATTCTTATAAGGTAACTCCAGTATATATGCCGCACCCATTAAAAATTTAATTTATTAAGTATTACTTACTATGTTTAAAGTAAACAAACTATATCATTAAAAACTTTGTACTGTCTACTACTATGAAAAAAATTTTAGAAATCCGAAATATTTATTTTTCATATTAAAAAATAAACTTTTTGAAACTCTTGCATTTTTGCCATATATCCTATAGGATATATGGCTACTCATACGGGGAGGGGGGATATGTACGGCGCTCACGACAAATTTATAAATAATGCATATAAATAAGACGTATAATGACATAATAACTTATAAAATGTGTTTATAAAGTTTTATTAAGGAATAAGAATGGTAAATATGTATGAAGTAATAAATAATAATTATGATCTTCCTACATACAGGGTGAGGAAAAAATATGGAAACCCTGAAAAATTTCAAAAAATATAAGTTTTACAGAAAAATGTTTCAAACAAAAGTTGTAGGATTTAAAAAAGTCTATTCAACAGTCTCATCAGTTTGATCCTGACTGGCGTCGTTGAGGTCAAGTCAAAGTCACGTTGAACTTTTTAAATGGAACACCCTATTTTTTATTGCATATTCTCATAGCACACCCTAAGAGCTTTCCAAAACACTATAATTAAGTTCATTTTCGTCAAATACTTTTTGAGTTATAAGACTTGAAGGTTACAGTACCTCCGGCATTAACATTATCCAAGGTGTCCGACCGGCGGCTAATGTTTTGAATGTTGTTCAGGATTATTATCTGGGTAACATTTGTCAAGATCAAAGCATCATTGGTGATTATTTCATCTTCATTATTGTAATATTTTACACTATTTCTGGAAGTTGAATTTTCATGTAATCTGTAATTTATTAATACTAACGGGCGATAAGTTCATTCTTAATTAAAATTTTATTAAGAACAAGTATTTGTAAAAGGCACTCCGGCTGCACAACAGTGCAACTTGAATAAAATGCTTGTGAATGGTGATTTGAATGAAACTGGAAAAGACGAACACGGTGGTGCCGTAGCTCAGATGGTTGAGCGTTCGACCGGAAATCGAAAGGTTACGTATTCGCCCACGCCGGATGCCGAGTATTCTTCCTTCACCCTTTCTTTCTAAACATTTTTCACACTTTCGTTTCTTGATATTTTTCTGATAATTAAGATCTAATTTTCAAATGTTTAAAAATTAAACGATACGTCCACGTCGTTCTTCCTGGGTAGCATTAAAAGAAGGATTCTGGCTTAAAAAAGTACAAATTTCATTTTTAAAAATTGACCCTGAAATAACCATGAAATGACCTTGAAACGTGATCACAAGGTCAACATTAAAAAGATAATCAGATAGCTTTGACCTTACCTGAACTAAATCTGTGGATTATCTTTCAAGACAACGCCAATACTCTCGATTATCTGTAATAATATCGCCTAGGTTAATTTGACCTCTATTTAATCCTTACGAATCACTTAAAGGTTACAGTACCTCCGGCATTAGCAATACGCAAGCTGTCCAACCGACGACTAAAACCTCTTGAATGTTGTTCAGGATCATATACTGGATAACATTTGTCAAGATCAAGGTCATTGGTGATTATTCCTCTTATTTTCATTTTTGCACTAAAAATTCATTTTTACGTAAAAATGAAAATAAGAAAATAAAATAATCACCAATGATGCTTTGATCTTGACAAATGTTACCCAGATAATCTTGAACAACATTCAAAACATTAGCCGCCAATCGGACACCTTGGATAATGTTAATGCCGGAGGTACTGTAACCTTCAAGTCTTATAACTCAAAAAGTACTTGAAGAAAATGAACTTAATAGTGTTTTGGAAAGCACTCGAGATGTGCTATGAGAATATGCAATAAAAAATAGGGTGTCAAATTTAAAAAATTCAACGTGACTTTGACTTGACCTCAACGACGCGAGTCAGGATTAAACTGATGAGACTATTGAATAGACTTTTTTAAATCCTACAACTTTTGTTTGAAACATTTTTCTGTAAAACTTATATTTTTTGAAATTTTTCAGGGTTTCCATATTTTTTCCTCACCCTGTATATTGTGGTGTCATCTCATATATACACACATACAAATATTCATACGTTCATACGTACACGTTCGTACGTACACGTTAATACGTACACGTTCGTACGTACACGTTGTCGTTCGCGCTACGACGTTACTCTTTACACCTTTTGCCTTTTTAATGTCCTTCTTGCCGTCCACCAGCACCGCGTACATCTTCGCTCTGAGTCCAACGAATTCGGTCATTAATACACCGTTGTTCTCGTCTTTCATCAGGCAGGGTACTTTTTTATTCGCGAGAGGCATACCGTACGCGTTGTCCGCCGGATAACCGTTTGTGTCGAATCTTGCGATATCGCGAGATTTCATAGTCTCGTAAGCATCGTCGCATTCTATACGGTAAATGAGACTGTCCGTGTCGGTGTACATAATTTGACACTTGTCGCGATACATCGGTGACATGTACTCGTGGTGAAATTCGTACAAGCAGATTTTCGATACGTCGAGTATGCACATACCTACGTAAATCGGCTCGTTGAACTTCACCTCGAGTTTGAGCAGTTGGACGGCTATCAAATTCTCCGCAAAGACGTTGCGGCTGTGAAAATTCGGTTTCGCGATCATTGACTCCGCACCGTATCGTTCGTTCCATTTCGTTACTAATTTTACGTCTCCATGATTGCGCACATTCTCCATGGTCTTGCCGAATACCGCGTTGTTCATTAGTTTATACAAATTTTGTTCAAAATCGTTCTTCGCTAAAGTTCTAAATTGTGTATTCAGTTCGATATAATCGCGGAGCCATGGAGATTGAGCGAATTGTAGCACCCGGTGGATCTTCGTCACGCGGAGCCCGTGACGAGTACATTGCTGCAG
>NW_017298016.1:8645-10262 GCF_001594075.2 Trachymyrmex cornetzi
CGCCAGCGCCGCTTGGTGGCAGCCAGGCGGCTGTATCCGTGGTCCAGAACCCTCCTTGTATATCTACTATTGTTACATAATATATTATCAGATAAAAGTGTAAATTTTTAAAGCTTTACATTTTTGAGAATACGCTATATGTGTGTTCACCTTGAACTAGGACTTTGAATGATATATCAGTTACTTTTCATGGTAATATATATTATTACATAATAATTTCAATTTTTAAAAGTTTACATTTTTGAAGGTCTGCTTACATTTTTGAACATGGCCTGATCTTTTTATTGTAATGATATTTTTGGGCTATATCACATACTTTTCAGAGTATATATATGGGGCAGTTTTCTAGCAATATATGCAAGTATCATAAATGTATATATTTTCGATTCTTGTTACTTACCCTTCTTCAAGTTACAAATCATGCAATACAGTTAGCAAAAATTGAAAAATATGGTACATATACCTATATTAGTTTTTACATTGAAAATGATACGATCGGTATCGAAACGTCTGTACGAATATTAAACTTAATAAAATTTTAATTGGCTCGAAACCCTTCGTGAAATTAATTGACGAACTAATTACTATTTCATTTTGGACTTTTAGCCTAAGAAGAGGCGGACGAGGAAGAAGCGAAGAATATAAAATAACCATTTATAAAAATTATATGTAATTTATACATATAATTTTTATAAATAGCTATAAAAAATTCATATAATAAACACATATTTATATGTGCCTTTGTTTATTTCGATAATTACCTATATTATTAGAAATGTAATTAAATTTAATATTTCCGAGAACTATATTTACATTACGCCAAACTGACTACCAGACTTATAGTCGTCATAAAGATAATTCTACTTGCATTTTAAAAATAATACTACTTGAGATTTTAAATTTAGCGAAGAAAATACCACTTGGACATTATTTTTTCATTTGGTAGAATTATTTGGTAAAATTTAACATGATATTTAGACTGAACCATATAGTTAGTTTTTTCATGGTACAAATGATACGTGTTATTACAATAAGTAAATAATATATCTTTTTTTTAAATATATATAAATAGAAAAGACAGTTTCAATTATATTTAATAAATGATACGTACCTACATCAAAATTAACAAGATCGTAAATATACTAAATAAACTAAATTTATTTCGATTGTAACAGAATAAATTTTTATTTATAATCTTTACGTGTAACATATTTAAAGAATCATTAGAGTAATACCATTCCAATTTTTTGCCTGTTCCCAACATATACGTGTAGTGACCACGATTCATTTTTTCGCCCTCGTGAAGTATAGCGCTTATTACCGACTATCGATAATTTTTTAGAAGTACCGTTTACAAGAGTGTATAAATTGAACTGTATTACTAAAACGGATAAGGTCAATTCGAATACGGTTTTCTTTTTCAGAACGGTACCCTTACATTCCTTACAATTGTCATTTATCGATTCCTATTTCGAATATTCGAAATTAATCAAAGTTTGCAGAGTGACACCTTTTTACTTTTTAATGTCGACTGATAAACAATATCAGTAAACAACTCAGTAGAGTAGATAGGCCGATTCTAACTCAGGGGCAATGAGGGGGGTGCGGGGCGGGGGG
>NW_017298016.1:10868-11690 GCF_001594075.2 Trachymyrmex cornetzi
GAAATTTTTTTTTTTCAAAAATACTAGCGAAGGGTCAAATCTGAACGAATCGTAACGAATTTTTTTTTAAAATACTCGTTATAGATTGTACTTTAACGAGTCACTGCCAAAATTTCGAAATAAACAATTGTAAAATTGTAAAAGTTAATAACATTCGACATGTATTCATTGCTACAACTTTATATTGAACCGTGTCTTTTTTCTAAATGCCATTTTACTTGGAAATTGTTATATGGGGGTTTTTAAGGTCGCTGATTACGAATATGAGGTCATAAAATAGAAATTCAAAATGGCGGATCCAATATGGCGGACCTGATTTGGACAAAATTATGCAAATGACAATGAAATGAGTATCTGGGGGTTTTCGGGGTCGCTGATTACGAAATTGAGGTCGTAATTCAAAAATTAAAAATGGCGGATACAACCGGAAAATTGCATAGACACATATACATTGCTTAAACAAAGTTATTAATCAATTAGTACACTGCCTGTTAATTATATAACTGTAACATTTGTTTTCGCTAAATACTTCATAAGGTGTAATTTCCTTTTCATAGCCTCTGTTTCGTAGACAGCGACCGCGAAAATCCCGAAGATATTCATTTTTTATGATTTGTATCGGTTCTCTATGTCTAATTCGCCATTTTGAATTTCTATCTCATGACCTCAATTTCGTAATCAGCGACCGAAAACCCCCAGATACTCATTTTATTATAATTTTAATGTTTCCTTCCAAATTGTGTCCGCCATATTGGATCTGCCATTTTTAATTTTTGAATTACGACCTCAATTTCGTAATCAGCGACCCCGAAAACCCCCAGA
>NW_017298017.1:0-327 GCF_001594075.2 Trachymyrmex cornetzi
ATTATGCTGAAGAAAGCGGTGATCAACGTGCGTTCCATGGACAATGCATGTTTCGCCTGGTCGGTGGTCGCCGCTCTGTACCCTGCAGAAAGACATGTAAATAGAAAATCGTCGTATCCAGATTATACTACCATGTTGAAGCTTGAAGGTATCGAGTTTCCCGTTACTTTAAAACAAATTACGAAATTTGAATTTTTGAATGATATATCTATCAACGTATTTACCAAGCGAGAGAGAAGTGGAAAAAACGATGGTAATGAAATTGTTCCTCTTCGTCTTACTAAAGAGAAGAAAGAGAAACATGTAAACTTGTTGTATTTGCAAGAT
>NW_017298018.1:0-224 GCF_001594075.2 Trachymyrmex cornetzi
GGAATAATCTAACGGTCTTGGTTTTACAAATGAGATCATGACCCTCAACTACATTCAAGAGGTTTTAGCCATCATTTGGTCCTCTTGGGTAATGCTAATCGGCGATACTGTAACTTTCAAGATTTATAACTCGAAAAATACTGATTAGAACATGACTTTAGTATAGTGTACTAAGTATAAAGTAAGGGCGAGTGAGAGTCAGAATATAAAAACGAATTTCTGAA
>NW_017298019.1:0-857 GCF_001594075.2 Trachymyrmex cornetzi
GAATTTCGACATTCCGTTTTCGATGTTGATTCGATGTCGTATCAACTCAACATTTCTGACTGGTTAGCTACTCGAGCTCCTTAACCCTAATCGGCCCAAGTGAACGGATTTTCGACGTTGACTTTGATTGTTGACTGTATTCACAAAATGTAATGTTCGGCTATAAAAACGGTCATATCTTATGTTTTCGAGGTCGCTCTATCGATTGCCGCTTGAAAAATTTTCAAAAAAATGACACCTAACCCCTATTTTTCAAAGAAATAAGGAAAAAATCCTGATTTTTCATTACTTTTCTTCTCTTTTTCTATATTTCTCGGCAGGAAAACGTTTTTCTATCACTCCAAAGTCTATCAGAAAAGTGTTCTCGATACCTAAGGAATAAGATGATACCAAAGAAAAATTTTTTTTCCAAATCGGTGATTTCAAAATGGCCGTTTACGGAATCATTTGCTTTCAATTTCTGAATATCGGTATTTACAATTCTTCTTTCTTGCTTCCAAGGTTAAATTGTCATTTTAGGAGCTTTTCGAGGTCGCTGAACACGATCTCGATGTCAAAAATACAAAATTCAAGGTGGCGGATCCAATATGGCGGATGTCTGACGCATAAACTATAGTTTCTTACCGGCTGAGACAGAAAGTACTTACAGGGGGGTTTTCGGGGTCGCTGAGAACGATCTCGATGTCCTAAATATGAAATTCAAGATGGCGGATCCAATATGGCGGATGTCTGAAGCAAAAATCGTTTTTTCTTGTCGAAAAAATTGTAAATTTTGAAATATTAGGTTTGAAATGTTGCCTCGTTGCCGTTTATCGGTGAACGTTGCCCGATTCTCACCGCGTGGAGGTAGACACAAT
>NW_017298020.1:0-505 GCF_001594075.2 Trachymyrmex cornetzi
TAGTAGGTCGGGCGGACGCGCGTATTCGGCTATAATGTATATCTCGTTAACTATTGCTGACACTGCAAAATGGTACAGAACTTTTCGACTCAGTATAGTCTGTTCTACTCACGCAAAAAATATTTGTCGATAATTTTTAGACACCCTGTATAGTATTTGAAAATTATATTTTACGATTGCAAGAGCCTAATGATAGGTTTTGTAAAAATGAACTTTTTTTTATAAAATATTACAATTGTTTTTAAAGATAAGAACGCAGTCTTGCTTGTCTCTACATTGAACACGAAATTAATTATATATAATTGTATTCTATAATATGTAAGCATGTAGTAGTAGTATTTCAGTAGTGCCAGAAGCGTCTATTTTGACGGTACTGGTTTTTATTGTCATATGCATCATTATTGTTTGTTATAAATGTCAGAAGCATCTATTTCGATGGTACTAGAATAAATCTCAGAGACGTCTAATCAGACGATACTGATAAAAATATCAAAAGCGTTTGTCT
>NW_017298021.1:0-243 GCF_001594075.2 Trachymyrmex cornetzi
CTTCCCCTGCTCTGTTCTTCGTCCACTTTTACACGAGAGTCGAATTGTAACTGACGATAGGCTTCTTGCCACTCCGTGTAATAAAATAAAACTCTCTTAAAATTCACGTCGGACATGAGTGGTAAGTGACGGAGAAAACTCTTTACGAAAATCGTTTTCCCGCAACTGGTCGGCCCGCAGACGATCGAAGTCCAGGGATGTTTCCAGCGTACGTCCATTTTGCGAAACGATCAATTCGATTTC
>NW_017298022.1:0-703 GCF_001594075.2 Trachymyrmex cornetzi
TCTCTCCCAGTGTTCTCTCTCACTGCTTTTACTGGTGAGTTTTTCCTGTTTTTATTTTTGACATTAATTATTTATAAACGCTTTTAGACGGTTTACGTGCGTGCATAGCGTCTTTCTCCCTTTTTTTATTGTGTAGTTTACATCGGAATTTTTCTCGATTATTATATAGGGACCTATCCACGGGGATTCTAGTTTTCGCGATCTTCCCCGCCGCACTGTTTCATCATATAGGAGTACTTCGTCTCCTATTTTAAATTTTACTTCTTTTGCATTTCTATCTTGATATGCTTTTGCTTTCTGTTTTTCCTCTTTTAATTGTTCTTTTGCTATTTTATTTGCTGCGCGTATTCTTTCTTTTAGTTCCTGCGCATAATTATCATAATTATAAGATAATTTGGGTGGGCTCAATAAAGCTGTCGGCAATGTAGCCTTATGTCCGTACATTAACTCAAACGGCGTGTAACTCGAGGTGTGCGGGGTCGTATTATACGCAAATATAGCGTAGGGTAACCAATTATCCCAGTCTTTTTGATCCGCGTTTATAAAATGTCTTAGGTACTCTGCTAAAGTCCTATGAGATTGTTCTAGTGCTCCGTTGCTTTGCGGATGGTATGCCGTTGTTTGTATCTTATTAATCTTCAGTAATTTGCATACATTTTTAAATATTTCGCTTAGGAAATTAGTACCTTGGTCCGTAAGTACT
>NW_017298023.1:0-492 GCF_001594075.2 Trachymyrmex cornetzi
GGTGAACATCGTCTTTTACTTTAGAAATAATTTCTCGCTATCAACATCCTGCGAATGTGGCATGGATTATCTTACTGTATTTTGTGGACGGGTACCGCTGAATAAAAGGTGTATCCACAAATAAAATATATTGTGATCTTTATTCAACTCAGTATGTACACTATGTACAGAGGTACCTTTCGGTACTATTGATAATGCTTTATATGGCGCCTTGCGGCGCTTGTACGTTGGGTGTAAGTGTGTATTTCTATTCCTTGGCGGCGTCCGGAGTCGGAGTCCGGATCCAAATAGATGCTGGCTCAACCTCGGGTTGATGCGATTGGTCCTCGATTGGTCCTCTTTCGGTCGGCCAGGTGTCCTTGCCTTCTGCGGCGTCCTAGCGGCGGATCTAATGGCACAGTGGCCACGTGTGCTATGGAAGGTCGTCGGCGTCGTGGTACAGAGGCCCGTTGAGATAGAGCTCGCTCCGAGGAGTTGGCGGAGGCCCGTGAG
>NW_017298024.1:0-339 GCF_001594075.2 Trachymyrmex cornetzi
GAGTTCTCCGGATCAAACCGAGAATTCCTAAAATTCGCCTAGCGTTACATACGACGTGACACTGTCTAATACTATTTTACAATACGACTATAAATATTCGTTTCTAACGTATTTTTGCCTGTTAGAAACGAATGCATTGTTTACATTTAGCTGCATCACAATTTTAAGATAAAAAATGAGGCGAAAGACGAAAAAAGCAAGGATATTCATGACGTTCTAGCACCGGAATCAAATTTTTCTTCTAAACTTTTTTAACGCGACAATATCAACTTTCAGTTTTAAGATGCATCTTGCTTCTTTTCCGTTTTCGAGATATAACTATTAGAAAATATCTTTTCT
>NW_017298025.1:0-709 GCF_001594075.2 Trachymyrmex cornetzi
ATATCGAAAAGAGAATCGATTAAAATTTCGTCAACTAATATCGCACGTTCACGTTAAATGAAAGGGTTTTGTATTTACAATGTAATCCGTTGTCGATGACATTAGTCTGTTGAGACCTCTCGGAAGAATAACATCGCAGCAATCAGAAACATTCTGTTATGATCTACATTTCCGTTATTTTTATCGTATGAATATCAATTAGGAGTCTGAATTATACTGTAATAGCGCAATTTAATTACACAGGGTAAGTATCTCAAAATATGATACATAAATTATTTGCAGAGCGCATGTTCCTTTATTTTTTAAATATTCACGTTGTGACAATACTATTTGACATTTAAACTAAACGTTACGTACGTAAGCATATGTACGTACCTTAATAATGCACTATTAAATGTAATTTTTAGTAAACATTTATATGATAATCATAAGATTTCTTATTAATTAACAGAAAAATAAACGTTTTGTATTCACAAACGTTTTAACTGAAAAACATTTATTAAAATAAATAATATAAATTTTTTTAGAAAATAACGTTGCTATATCAATATCTTTAACGTAATCGCAACAGTGCTAAAAATATTACTGAATTAAAAATTGTTTAATGTTATTCTTAATAGTAGATATAATCGTATCTGTACGTTTACAATTACAAAACGAATTTAATAACGCCTCTCTCTCTCTCTCTCTCTCTCTCTCTCTCTCTCTC
>NW_017298025.1:719-1463 GCF_001594075.2 Trachymyrmex cornetzi
TACAATAACAATGCGCATTATTATCATTAGAACTATATTATTTCTTTAAACTTTCCGACAGATATATATATTTAAAACGACAATTGAGGCAACATGAATTTAGCACAGATAAGTAATAGCGTAATACTTATTCTGGCAATAGCTGTTCTTAATAGTGAAGAACAAAACAATTTCAACATTACGAATTACGTACGTTTTCCTCATTACGTGTTACCAGTGCACTACTGCATACAGCTCGACTACCTAATTTATAAACACATTGATGATAATCTTGGTAATATTTGGAAAGAGATAGTTGGTTCGAAAAATGAATATGACTCATTTCTCTTTCGCGGTAAAACTAGTACAACCATTAATATCCTACAGTCGACTCACCATATAAGTTTGAATCAAATAAATCTGACATTAATTATTGCGAATATAACTTTGTCTACAAAGAACGCCATAATTTACGTATTGGATAAATACAAATACACCAAAAAAACGAACGTATTAGGATTTCTTTTAGACTATATGTTACTTCCCGGACTCTACACATTCAAAATACAATTTTTTGGTCATCTAATAGAAGACAGTTTCTTTAAAAATGTTTCCAAAGAAAATACTGTAACGTGAGTAAATTATAAATACTTAAAAATATACGTATAGATAATGTGATTTATAATTATTTCTTATTTTTGTTCAAAATGTAATTCGTACCGATTTTTAATGATACAGTTTGAAATCAATCAAATTATAAAGATT
>NW_017298025.1:4345-7396 GCF_001594075.2 Trachymyrmex cornetzi
AGAATTAGATGAAGCATATAACTGTAATTTACCATCAAATGAGTTCTTAACTTGGATCCAGTACAAACATTATCCTGTTGTAATCTGGGAACAATACGAACATTCCCGAGTTATAAAAAGAATATCGAAAAGTTATAATACAACGAGTTACGGAAAGTGGCTGATACCCATAACTTTAAGGGAAATATCATCATTAAATGAAAATATGTGGAAAATATGTTTAAAACCAAATATTGGTTCTTCCGAGTTTCCCACAGCTATTTTAAATAAATCTTGGATGGTAAACATTGAGCAAGCTGGTAAATATACTTAAAAAATTTTACACATTTTATGTTATTATGAAAATAGCAAGAAATACTTCTGCAAATATTTCCATTAAGTCGGATAGTTGATGATCCTGTAACGATATAATAACGAAAATATGCATGATGAGTGTTCCCATTATATGAAACGTAGGAATGCATGTACTCAAAAACACAATATGTGTGTTATAGATATAGTAATTTTCAGTATATTTGATCATACAAGTATGTGTGACGTTTCTTTAATATAAAAAAGAAGATAAAATGAAGAAAAGTATTTCTTTCAATGTCAATCTTGGAAAATTTATAATACAGTTAAATAAATTAACTTTTTTTTTCATGAATAGGTTACTATCGAATCAAATATGATTCAATAACCTGGGGAAACATTGCAAAATATTTAAATGACACAGCTGGAGATTATAAGAGTATAAGTGTCATCAATCGTGCGAAATTTATTGATGATGCGTTTCATTTGATGATGAATCGTGAGCTCGATGTATCTGCATTTTGGAATCTCACGAAATTCTTATCGCAAGAAACAAATTTCGTAGTGTGGTATCCAATGATTAAAGTATTTGAATATATGTCGAATTTAATTCCACTTTCGAGAGAAGAAATTGAGGTCGCCGATATTATGGTAACGTCCAACGGATATTACATTTAACAATGAATATTAGATATATCAAAAAATATTTCTAATTGAAAATATGTGCATCGGAAGTTTTTGTTAAATTTCCTAGAATTCTAATTAACATAATCGAAATTCTTGTTGGAATGATATATTTGGTAAAATCTGCAAGAATTATTATTTTTATCAGAATTATTATATTATTTAAAACAATTATTTCTATCAACTATATCAAATAGAATTTCTCGTAAATTTAACTAGAAAATAATAGTTCACCCATATTTCAATTTTCAAAATCATTTCGAACTGATTATTACATCAGAAAGAACGTAGAAAAAGTAATCCCTTTTTGAATTCATTACGATTAATTGTCAGTGCTATCTATAATAATGAGCTTCATTACGATCAATGAAACTTGCGTCATTTAGGAGAAATTAAAAAAATTGTTGGAAAAACCACTGAAGACACTAGGATATGAAGAACATTTGGTGGAAAATGACTTTGTTAAATATTTAAGACAAGAAATTGTGAAATGGGCATGTATTTTCCAATTCGATGAGTGCAAACAATCAGCTTTTCGTAAATTAATGCAACATCTCGGAAATCCTGAAATAAATCCGTAATATTTTTCTATAAGTGCAATTGCTTCATAATTTCGTTTTTGTATTTCGAATTATGACAAAATATCGGTTGACACATATAATAAACAATGTTTTTACATGTGTGAATATATCATTTTTTTTTTAAATCTTCAGCCTCTTACCATGGTGGAAGCACTGGACATATTGCAATGGTGTTGCAGTAACTTATTCATTTACGTGGACACACATAAGAGATATATGGTTCAAAGCACGTAATCATACGTTGCTACCCTTCTTAACTTGTTTTAGGTATGCTACTCCAAATACTACTTCTTCATTATTATTGAAGCGTTTCCAAGAGGAAGGGCAACAAGACATTACGAATGTTCGTTCGTACATAAACATTTTTCATTCAGTTATTACAAAATATTCTAACACACATGACATACTCGAGATGATATTTAGAAAACTCGAGATTATGAAACCTGAGTAAGTACATGTTTTATGAATTTACACTTTATTTAACAATAATATATTATATAATAAAACATATATTTGTACGAATTGATTTTATATAGACAAATGAGCTTGTTAACAGCGCTGGTCGATATCATTAACCATGTATATTCTTCCAAATATCTTATTAAGGTAAATAAAATCAATTCTAATTATCTATACACTTATCAATTTCGTTTTAGTTAGGTTTCATACCTGTGAGATTAATTTTAATTTCAGTTTTTTATACTTTATCTTTTTCTAATTTTTTGAATTACAAAAAGACTAAACTGAACTGAGAAAAAAGTATTTTTTATAACCGCCTTCAAAATTTATATTAATAACTGATGCATGGTGTATGCAATATGCCACATATGCCTCTGACTGCTCTTTGGTCTTTCAATTTATGAAAAATGACTATTTATTGCATGCAATTTTGTCTGTATGGGACGATAATAAATTATTAAACAAATGTAATTACATTTTAAAACATTTTTTGTTTTAGATTCAAGATGATTATATAAATTCACTTTCCTTTAGAGGTTACATAAATAAATCACAACTTTTGCTAATTCAAAGAAAGATATCCATCCGATTGTCAGAAATTGCCGCTCATACACTATATTTTCGATTTATAAGCGATCTTTAATCTAATTTAAATAACTAAGTAATATATATAAGTTTTCTTTTATATTAGCTCGAATCAGTGGAAAATTACATAAGCTGATCTTACTGTTGCTGAATATATAGTGTTAATTTTGAATATATTGTTATAATAATTTTGCTATATATTTAGGCTTACACAAATGTTATGATATTGTTTTCATTAAATTTTTACTTACGTCTGTATTTTCCATATGTTAGTCTTGCTTCATTTGCACATTATCGATTATTTTTCGTTATTATAATACTATCGTACCTGTATTATTTAGCATAAATATTTATCATATCGTATAATATTATTATTCGTTTATAGCAGAAAATAATTAATAAATATATCTTAATTGTAATGAACTATTACGGTTATTTTATTATACATTAT
>NW_017298026.1:0-1426 GCF_001594075.2 Trachymyrmex cornetzi
GACGTCGCTCGAAGAGTTCCAGGAACGCGACAGCGGTTGGGCATTGTCACGTATATTGAATTTTACTGTCAACGTGAATAAACTGAATCCAATGCGTGCGGCATGCCATATCGAAGTGCCGCGAGAAATAGCGGCGAAACGAGCAGTGATCAATGTGCATACGATGGACAATGCATGCTTCGCGTGGTCGGTGGTCGCCGCACTGTATCCGGCTGAAAAGTATACGGAGCGAGAGTCATCGTATCCACATTACACTACTGTGTTAAATCTCACGGGTATCGAGTTTCCAGTGACTTTAAGAGACATTCCAAAATTCGAACGTTTGAACACGGTGTCGATCAACGTATACGGCATCGAGAATAAACAGGTCCTTCCTCTACGGCTCACCAGCGACAAGAAGGAGAAGCACGTGAACGTGTTGTATCTACAAGATCCACGCAACGATGGTGTAGGCCACTTTGCATGGATAAAAAATTTGTCCCGTCTCGTGAGCTCACAACTCAGCAGAAAGAAGAACAAGAAATTATTCTGCGATCGGTAAGTGCACATAAAAAATTATTATTTTCCATCTTACTAATAAAAAAATAATTGTAATAGCAATAATTTTTGTTTTTTTTTTATTTACAGGTGCCTACATTATTTTGGCTCAAGCCAAAAATTGCAGACGCACGAAGTGGACTGCCAAAAACTGAACGACTGCGCCATCCGACTGCCGAGCGAGAACGATAGATGGCTCGAATTTGGAAACCACTGTAACCGGGAACGCGTACCGTTCGTAGTATACGCCGACTTGGAGTGCGTCCTGCGGAAGACGGAGCCCAACAAGGAAGACGCGTCGTCGTACGAGTATCAACAGCACGAGGTATTTAGTATAGGATACTACGTGCGATGTTCGTACGATGACACGTTATCAGCATATCAGTTCCGTCGCGACAAAAACTGTATAGCGTGGTTCGCGCGACAGCTCAATGATTTGGCGCATCGCGTCAAAGATATTATATCCGCCAACGTGCCCATGGAAGCTTTATCTAAGTAGCAATGGGAGGTGTACCGCAGCGCGACGCGTTGTCATATTTGTGAGAAACCGTTCGCGCCGGACGATACGCGGGTCCCCGATCATTGTCACTTAACCGGTAGATACCGCGGTCCAGCACATTCAAATTGTAATCTTAATTATAAAAATTCATTTAATATTCCATTTGTATTTCACAACTTGTCGGGGTATGATGCGCACTTTATAATTAAAGAAATAGCTACCGCGTACGACGGACATGTAGATATACTACCGATAACCAAAGAAAAATATATTTCGTTCATATATTCATGAAACATGTCGATAGCACCAAAGATAAAAACGAAAATCATTTTCAAAAAAATTGCGTAAAATTAAGGTTTATTGATTCCTATAAATTTCTCAGTACAAGCC
>NW_017298026.1:3032-3302 GCF_001594075.2 Trachymyrmex cornetzi
TGAGTCCATATGATGACAAACGATACGTCGTACCGGACTCGACGGAGACGTTACCGTGGGGACATTGGCGGATACCTTTGTAATTTATATGTCATCAACATTTATATTATTATTATGTTTTTTTACATTTTTTTTTATATTTCCATACACTGAATATATATTACTATTTTGCTTTATGTATTACTATTTTGCTTTATGTATTACAATTTTCTTATGTATTACTCTAATTTGTATTTTGCGTATGTTTTTTTCAAGATTTTTTATATTTTT
>NW_017298026.1:3402-4088 GCF_001594075.2 Trachymyrmex cornetzi
TTATGTATTACAATTTTCTTATGTACTTTAATTGTACTTCGAGTATGCTTTTCTACATTTTTTTCTATATTTTTATACAGTGAATATGTATTACTATTATGTATTATCATTATAATTATAATTTCGTCATGCATGTTTTTTACTTTTATATAAGTATTACTATTATGTTTTATGTAATACCATTTTTTATGTATTTTATATCTGTATACTCCAAACGAAGATGGAAGGGATAATAAATATATTTTATACGATTATATACTTATATTGATATATTTGTTATATCTATACAAAGTATATGAATGAAAATTTTATCAAATGACATTGTTTTTGTGTATCCATGAATTGTGCGATCCATCGAATCCCAACCACTTGACGTACACCTTGTCTCCCTTCCTGCGCAGTACTTTCTCCACGAGATACACGTCTGGATGAGTAGTGCGATGCAACTCGTGCTCGTAGAACGCTCCAACGACGGATTTTCTGCGATAGTCCTCGAGTAGATAGGTTACGGGATTGGTACGTTGCACCTTAACGATTGTAAATACCTCGGTGGTCCAATTTGGCGTGTAACCCTTCTCAAAAACCGTCTTGTACTTGCTCACGCGTACCGAATCGACTATTTTGAATTTTGCCGGACCCGCGATCTTTATCGCGCTGTATACTGTGCCCATGAGTCTTTCGGCGAT
>NW_017298026.1:4165-4871 GCF_001594075.2 Trachymyrmex cornetzi
GGCAGTTCGTCGACCCACTTGTAATTGCCGTTGAGCGTAAACATCTTCCACATGTCGTTATTGAGCGTGCGATTGAACCGCTCGACTACTGACGCTTTTAACGTTGAATATGTGGAATAATGATTAACGTCGTGTTTTTTCAAGATTTTCTGCACATCGGCGTTGTAAAACTCCTTCCCCATATCCGTTTGTAAATTTTTCGGACATCTTCCACTCGCTCGAACGATCTCAACGATAGCGTCAGCCGTCTCGCTTCCGCCCTTGCTCTTGAGTGGTACGGCCCACGCGTACTTGCTCAACACGTCGATAACGGTGAGTATGTAGTGGTGGCCTCTGTTGAAGCTCGAGTACGGGCGCATCTCAACAATATCAGCCTGCCACAGATCGTCGTATCCCCGGACTATGACGCGTCTTCGCGGAAAATTTCTTCTCGCAGGAGCGTGCAATTCCTTAACGAGTTGACGTCTCTCGGAGCTAACTTTTCTCTTTTTATCGGATCTCTTTTTCATGATTCGACGCTTAATATACAAGAAAATAATGTATTTTTTCTCGCTGTTGTCACTCGACTGACTCGTTTCGTCGATACGCGATTTAATTTATAATAAGACCGGATAATAATTTATAATAATTCGCGGAGTTCCTCGATAATGGACAGCATCTCGTTGTCGTGAGCGTTGTTGCCCGCTCGGTGCGAAGCGTCGAGCAA
>NW_017298026.1:5346-5723 GCF_001594075.2 Trachymyrmex cornetzi
ACCTTCCGACGTTTGCAGCTGATTTTGAACCTTCGTTGCTAGCGAGTCATCCGTCGTTTCGAAAACGTTCTCCAACGACTCTATCGTCGGTACGATTTTGGCGCGCGGGGTGGAGGTTATCGGTTCGTGTGATCGATCATCAAATTTACGCGGGGTCGCGAAACGCTCGAACGTCTCGCTCGCTTCTTCCTCTTGTTCTTCCTCCTCCTCCTTCCTCTCACGTTTAGGGGCAGACGCTGCATCTTCGTCGCGCGACTTTCTCTTTGTCGCGCGCTTGTCAGGGTTGTCGGCGAAAAGTCGCAGCGGCTCGATAAGAGGTTTAAAATGTCTATCCAACGCGATGTCCTCCTCGATTCTACCGGTCTTCAGAGCGCGAT
>NW_017298026.1:5828-7070 GCF_001594075.2 Trachymyrmex cornetzi
CGTTACGGTATCGCGAACTCGTTAAATCCTTTTCTGTATCGTCCATTTGTGAGCGCACTGTCTTTGTCTATCACTACGAATCCATATTTTTGTTGCCAACAGTCGCGGCACAATGCGCAAAATTCGTCGTACGACATGTCGGTATTCATATGATCGTTGTAAACGTGTTTCAAGTTGGTACCGTCCTGTTTGAACAGGATCAGGAGGTTCGCGTTGTCGCGTATCAGATGTTTAGGTATCCTCGCGTACGTCTGACAGAGATAGAAGCAGTCGACGTTCGCGTGGCGACCCATCGAAAAGTATTCTCTCACCGCATCCTGCTTGTCGCATGCCACGTCATCAAAGATAAAAATAGAATTTGGACGCGCCTCGCTCGGTGGAACGACATCGCTGTTGTTGGAGAACGTAAAGTAGCCGATTTCGTCGATAGATGTAAACAAATTTTCGAGATATTGATACTTTGGCTGTTACAACGATTTCGAGTAGACGTACACGTTCTCGAAACGTATGCCGTTCGGGCTCTCAAGTAAGCTTATGAGAACGTTGGTTTTATCGCAATTCGACGGGCCGCAAATGATCGCGCGTATAGTATTCGGCAGCATTTCGCCGTGCTTGCGCTTCTCCACGCCGCTTCCCATTATTCGCGATTTCGCGTCGCAGTTCGTGACGCGTATCGCCAGCGGTTGCAATATGAATTTCATGCTCGCACTACGGGCTGTGCGCTCTCGACCACCTATTTAAAGGCGCGCGAATCCGCGAGTCGCGCAGTAATAAAATGTATCTCGCGCTGTGTCATCCTTCCGACATTCTGGATTTGAGCGCCGAGCAGTTGCAGTATATACCGAAGATCGTACTGTTACGAATGTACGGTGACTACATCGACTATGTGTGGAACAAGCTTCCAGGACACTTAAAGGTGGTTCAGAGGTTCGAACGTATCGTCGCTGCGACGAGCACTACAATCAACCGTGGCAGCGAACGCACATCGACGATCCGGCACCAAAGATAAAGGACTGTAGCGAATGTCAGCGTCAAGCAGCAGTCTGTTGAATCGAGCGATAAACGCGCTTCCTTTCGAGTTACATATCCCGGGCTACCAGTTTTGCGGTCTGGGTACTCAGCTGACGGAGCGATTAGCCAGAGGTGATACGGGTATAAATCCGCTGGACGCGACGTGCCGAGAACACGACATTGCGTATTCTCGGAGCAACGATCTCACCGATAGACACGCGGCGGACAAGG
>NW_017298026.1:11389-11925 GCF_001594075.2 Trachymyrmex cornetzi
ACACCGTCGGGAGCCTAGGACCCGATGAGCGGGAAGGAAATCCATCCCGATCTCCTCCGCCAGGCCAGGAAGTACAGGGACCGTGCATAAGGACGCCGCCCTTGACAGACCTCCTCATTGCGAGCTCGCATGAGCGAGGATTCAAGGTCGCGCGGGCCTGCACGGCACGCGCGAATGCCGTGACACGCGGAAGCCAATCAGCGTGACTACCTCCCCCCGCAGGAGGGGGGGAGCGCTAAGCAGCCTGCGAGAATCCGACGGGAGCTCCCGGGCCCCACTCTTCCCGTAAACGAGCGAGCTGAACTGTGTAAGGGAGGTGCGACATCGCCGTCGACGAGAACGAGGACGAGAACGAAGAAGCGAACAAGGACGCAGAGTATCGAGGGAGAAACGAGAGGACATCGAGAGGACGAAGGGGCCGACGAGGTTGAGACGAGCGTCGCCGCTTGTAAAGCTGCCGACCGGGGTACGTTGCCGGGTGGATCGCACGTAGGCCAGCTCGCACCGTAACGTTAGAATCGGCGCCATGGTGGCCG
>NW_017298026.1:13333-13667 GCF_001594075.2 Trachymyrmex cornetzi
CCTCTTCGATTCCAGAAGTATTACCATATACGCCACAATTTACGCGGATGCAATCAGTCTTGTGATACCCGCTTGTACGAACGGCTGAAAAAATGTACTTCGCCAAAGAGAGCAGCGCATCGTATAACGTGAAGAAGGAATATGATATGTAAGTTTCAACGTTCTATACACAAAAAGAAAAAGTTTTTAACATTATGTATGTACACAGTATGGAGCATCGTGTTGTGCGTTTGCTAAGCAGACGTTACAACCTGACGAATACGGGCTATAAATTTTTGGAAATTGGAATCAACGTTGGTCCACCGAGTTACGTGGAGATCGCCCTGGGAGATCA
>NW_017298026.1:14769-17310 GCF_001594075.2 Trachymyrmex cornetzi
AATTTATAACGTTTTTCTCCAGCATATCGTTGTCGACAACCAACGCGTGGTGCGGCTGCAATTAGCCAAGGAGTTGGGGATCCTCAAGATCCCGTTGGTAAGAGATTATTATAAATTATACATTCTAATTCTAATTCTAATTCTAATTCTGATTCTATTTCTAATTTAATTGTACTGTTTCTTTTTTCAGGAAACCCATCGCAGCCAGGTATACGTTCGGGGTTTCATAAACATTTACAATTGGGTGACGACGCGTGCGGAGAGGGAGGTGGAACGGTTATTCAGAGAGCATTATACGGACGTGTGGGACGACGATAGTCTGTTTTTGGCGGAACTATTTGGCCTCCAGCCGTACGAGGATCCTGAACCCGAAGAATGGTGGTGTAAGTATATACATATATATATACATTTTTTTTTTCAATTAAATATATATATATATTTTTTTTTCATTTTTTTTTTACAGAAAGCTGTGGAGAAGGAATTTTTATTCTGTGCAACTAATTCGAAGAACCGCGCAAGGAACATAAACGCTTGCTTTATCGGTAAAAAAGAAGACTCCAGCATCCCCTTAAACCGATGTTCAAAGTTAAAGTGGTCGATCATATTGAACAGTTAGTGCAACATTTTGATACTCGAATCTCAACGAAATATGTAATAAAAGTTTCATAACATACTCGAATCGCAATTGAAAGTATTAAAGTTTTTGACACAGTAGTTTTTAGGGATGCTATTCTGCAACTGTTTTTACACGCCTGCTGACAGTTGTCGTTGAGTAGCTTTCTTACCATACAAAATATCTGCGCAACAACATCGATAACTGTCGGTAGGCGTTTAAAAACAGTTATAGAATAGTACTGAGCGCTCAGTAAGCTCTCGTATCTGTTTGGTCTATATTTTTGGTCCATATTCAAATGGAATATGCCAAACAGATGCAAGAGCTCACTAAGCGCTTAGTTAGCGGTTATAGTACTGAATGCATCCATTGATAGAGATTTGACAACATTAAAAAGGAGAATCAATTTCTGTAATTCATTAAAACAAAGCTTTGCACACGCGAACTCTTCTTTGCTTAAACGATCGATTTTACTCCAGTAGTTCGTCAAATACAAATGTTAAGCCAGCGGCACACGAAGCTTGTTTACCTGCTGAATTCCTAGCTGGATCAGATTCTTGCCACCGTATTGGCTGCGGTGCTGACAGTGCCAGTATGGCAACCAATCCGATGGCAATAATCTGATCCATAATAAGACATACTGATAATCAAACGTGCATGTTTCAAGTGTAGAATCACCATTTGAGCCGGTTTCAACGCCAATTATTTAATCAGCCGTGGAACTGATGACTAATCACGTTTGCTGTTTAGTAGAATTGAGCACTTACGGTTGACAGTGAATCACCGATTAGGGTTAATCGAGTTGATGTTTTTTCTTCAAGGATATTCTTATAATGATATGTAACATTAGTATAAAAGATTTGATATCAACAAAACTGGCGCCAAGTTAAATTCCATGTAATTCGTGCGGATACCAAATTATATAAATAATATTAACTTTAATGATATCATTCCTACAAAAGATTTGATATCAAGAACTGGCGCAAAGTTAAATTCTATTTCTCTCTCTCTCTTTATACCATGTCAAATTATTAATCTTATGATATGTATCATTTGTATAAAAGAATTGATATCGACAACTGTGGGGCCAAGTTAAATTCGACTATCAAAATGAAAAGTAAAACTCAAGTGATACTATCTTTATTATTTACTTAATCCAAATAGTACTATCTTTAATTTTTATGCAACGAAACTTAAGTATACGTATACTTATTGAAGAATCTTCCTATTCCAATCCAAATGGTTTAAATTCCTCTTAAATGAAATTATTATATCACATTTCATTCCAAGACATTTTCTCTTCCAACTAAAGTAGTGGTTATTTAATTTTCCTTCGAAACATTATACAAAATATTATCACAAAATTGCGTTACCTTGCTCAATTTAAGTGTTATCACAAAAAATTAAAGAATTTACCGTATAAAATGAAAAAATTTAATTTAAATAGAAAAATTTTTCATGTAAAAACACTTGGCGCTGCTAGATCGTGTAAGAAAAACTATAAAAACAATTTAAAATTAGAATAGTAATTAATAAATATAAGTAATAAATATAATTATATTTTAAATGTAATAATAAAAGTAACAATAAATTTAATCTTAACTTTACACTGAATAAGAATAATTTTATTATTTATTTTTCTTTTATAACGTATGTTTACAAATCTAAATTGATTTTTTTCAGACTTAAACTTAATAGTATTCACAACGTTCATAATTTACACGACTCTATAACTAAATCGCATATATACACACACTAGATACTTTAACTCTCATTGGGAATGCTTCTTATTTTTCTTATTTTTTTAAATATTCACATTTTTTAATATGCTAATTTTCCTTATTAATATATTATTTTTCTAAATATTACATTTTTTAAGTATTACATTCTTATTTTTCTTATTTTTCTAAATATTACATTCATATCTT
>NW_017298026.1:17898-18737 GCF_001594075.2 Trachymyrmex cornetzi
TATCATTAAAGTTAATATTATTTATATAATTTGATATCCGCACGAATTACATGGAATTTAACTTGGCGCCAGTTTTGTTGATATCAAATCTTTTATACTAATGATATATATCATTATAAGAATAACCTTGAAGAAAAAACATCAACTCGATTAACCCTAATCGGTGATTCACTGTCAACCGTAAGTGCTCAATTCTACTAAACAGCAAACGCGATTAGTCATCAGTTCCACGGCTGATTAAATAATTGGCGTCGGTGAAACCGGCCCAAATGGTGGTTCTACACGAGAAACATGCACGCTTAGCGCTATTTTTACCTTTTTTTAAAAAGGTAAATTTGTATATGATCATATATACAAAGGATATCATCAACTGGATTAACCCTAATTCGAATTATAAGAATATCCTTGAAGAAAAAATTAAATCTTATATACAAAGGATATCATCAATTCGATTAACCCTAATCGGTGATTTGTAATTTAAAGATACGTTTCATGATGCATTTCTTGTCGAGGTTTCCTTGTGGTAAAGTAAACCTCTTATTAATGAATCCATCCAGAAAACGTCAAGAAGATTTTTCTCAAATGGAATTTACGAAAAGATGTTTGGAATAAAATTTGAAACTTTGTCAAATTCTCACGTATGGTTTACATGTCTGTTTATTTGCAACGAACAATTTCCTAAATCTGCCAGGAGCTTTTGCATATTATATGTAATAAACGCAAGTAATATTATATTTCATTCCTGAGTACTCTGAAAAAATTTTCGACGTCGGACTTAGAAAATTTTTTGAGAGTACTCAGGAGTTCTGATCGGCGTACTGGGCAGTTCTCGACGAGCT
>NW_017298026.1:18894-19320 GCF_001594075.2 Trachymyrmex cornetzi
ACGAAAAGTATTAGGTGACAAAGCGATTGGGCCAACGGTTTTCGAGATATTTTAACATTTGGACTCTATCATTGAAAATTTTCGAAGTCCGACGTCGAAAATTTTTTGAGAGTACTCAGTAGTTCTGATCGACGTTCTGGGCAGTTCTCGACGAGCCCTGACGAAAAGTATTAGGTGAAAATTCGATTGGATGGTTACATAAGGAGATATGTGCTTTTGCAACCAATTTTTCAAATTTTGTTTTAGTACATATCTCTTTTATTTTTGGGTCTGTATTGATTTTAATCGCCTAGAACTCTTCGAAATAGACAGAATGACTATTAACATATGACAGAATTATTGTATCTAAAAATTAATTTTTCAAAAATTTTTAACTTTTTTTTTATTTTTCAAAAATTTTTTTTATGTATCAGGAACTCTAGGTAT
>NW_017298026.1:19586-22799 GCF_001594075.2 Trachymyrmex cornetzi
CTAGGTATTCACGAAATGAAGCTATTGGGCCGCTCAGAACTATTGGATCTCGATTTTCGATGAGAAGTTAGCACCCCATTTTTAAAAAATTGTTTAAAAATACTTATTAAGCGGAACTCTTGTTATAAATTATATAGAACTCTTTGTCTCGTCAAAAAGAAACGGGAACTCTATTCAGAACTCCTGAGTACTATAGTTGGGGTGCTAACTTCACATACCCGGAATTAAGCGTGTGAGTGGAACGAGTGAATAAAAGGCCTGTTTAATTATTTATTGGTGTTTTGTTTAATAAATCTATGTTAGTGTTACACCAAAGTGCCAGTCTCGTTTTTATTTGCGAGAATTACCGTTCCAATAATTAATTAAGTTATCATCGCAACTCTACGGGACATCACCCGACGACACGACCATCTCCGCTGAACGGCCAATCAGAAGGAAGCAAGGAAGGAAGGCAACCAATCGGCGACATCCTATCCGCAAAGGCCGAATTAATCGGGACAACGGGGACCCAGTAACCCTTCTCTGTAGCAGGTCAAACAGAGTGGCGACCGAAAACGTAAGTCACTAGCAGTGAATAATAATCCGTAAGAGTAAAAAATTAATTGATTCCATGAGATATTTCAAAGCCTAGCCAGAAATCCGGTTACACCCCCACCCCATGGCACGTGTATTGTAGAGGTTAGATTATAAAGTATAATTAAAAGAAATACTAAGTATAACAAGATCGAGGCATTATTTCCTTTTTTTTTAACTAGTACTTTTATATAAACCAAATAACAAACTCAACTTCACTATTGAACACGTCGGACACATTAAACGTGATAATATATGACAAAATAGGTTGGGAACACGCGGACGCGCATTGCGAAAGTACACGAATTGTGGAAGTGAGAAGCGATTGTCTGCACCGTGATGTTTGCTGCAGCTCTTAATTATCGTTAGCAATATAGTTGTATTACATATATGATTTAAGAACGTCTCAAATACAGTTTTAAGATGTCATGAACCAATCAGAGGACTGCATTAGTGTCTTAAGAAATTACTTAAGACGGTCTTGAAATAAGAATCTGAATACCAGCCTAGAGTCCCTATAATGAGAGTCTGGACATGAGGTGCGGTCGTCTCTGATTGGACGCCGCCATTTGTAGGCCCCTTTCGATGTGGTAGTGAATCTGTGAATTGGTGTGAGCAAGTGTGTGGTGCAGTAGTACAGAAAGATTTCGCGAACGCGAAATCGGACTGTCACCATGGCACGGTGATGCTATTTGTGGTGCGAGATCAATACAAGGGATCAAGACATCAATTATTACGTTTGCACGGCACGCTTTACGCCGAAGTTATAACATCGATGTTATGAAACTGATCAATCACAGTTATTCCATTCTTCAGAGGAACAGCTATGATTGGCCAGTTTCATAACATCGATGTTATAACTTCGGCGTAAAGCGTACCGTGTAAACGTAGTAAATGTTTTCTAAAGATGACAGAAAAACCCAGTGGATTGCGGCAGTTCGAGCACTGGACAAACCAAATTGGAATCCGATAAAAAATTCAGTATGTGAGGTATGTTTTATTGTGTTTATAAATTGGCTTTTTACGATGTCAATGAAGCCCGTCTTTCAGCAGGAAAAAATGGTGAGTTAAAATCGATAAATTAATCTGTATACATGCAACATGATTTAATTAACAATTACGGATATTGAGATTATTACATTTCACTATTACCGAAACTTTGAATGGCGCGCGCGTTATTTGCTGTTTCCGGCCAGGGCCTGGCAATGACGTCCTTCCGGTCTCATGTCCAGACTCTCATTATAGGGACTCTAATGGTGAGTAAAGTCACTAGATAACAAAGTATCGCAACGGGCTTTCGAGGTGATTGCGTCAAAATGGCGAATCTGCACCATATGCACTATTCACGCAATGTTTTGTACTATATTGCATTGTAAAAGTTTTTTTTAATTAAATTGATGTATAAGGAATTAGGGAATGAATAAACGATTATAAATGCTTGGCAAGCCTCAAAATCTATATGTGAATAATACATATTTTTCGTGCACTTTTCTACACTAAAACTTCAACAACGAAAAAACCTATGTTAGACTAAAATATACATAAATTAAGCATTCGTATAGTATTTCTTTTGATTCATAAATAAATTATTTACAATTAGGCCGGTAGTCATAGTCGAGTCTTATTTCAAGACCGTCTTAAGTACGGTCTTAAGAAGTCACGAATCAATCAGAAAACTGCATTAGCGTCTTAAAACAGTACTTAAAACGGTCTTGAAATAAAAAACGACTATAAATACCAGCTTAAATATAAGCTCCGACTATGAATACCGCTCTAAAAACTAAAAACCTGCGTAACACCCTACACAGCACAAGATGTCTATAGGACGTCCAAATGAGGTCCATTTTATGTCTATACGTCCATGGACATATTACAAACGTCCTATGAACATCCTTTTAGGGATATCCATAGGATGTCGGGAATAGGATAGTTATTGGACGTCCAAATATATCCATTTTACATCCAATTTCAATAGATAAATTATGGACATCCATTGTATGTCTTATTTGGAACGTCCGACGGACGTCTATCTTAGAATATTTAATATGGGTCCAAATCACATCCGTTTTACGTTAATATATCTGTCCTTTAACATATGTATTATATATTATATTGACACACATTTAATCAAACATTTTACTATATATAAATCTATATTTTTTAATGTCTACGCGTGCGAAGATCAGCGCCGCTATTCTATTTTTGTTTAATTACTCAGCGAGTACGCTTAAATATATTAATTATATATTATATCTATATTATAAATAATATAAGAATTGGAAAGAATACGGGCGTTAGGAGTTAGGCGCAGAAGAATAACATATATAAAGTAAAAGTTATCCTGTCATAGTGAGCTCCGCTACATCGAAAATTTAAATAAACTCCGGAATTAAACAAAAAGAAAGAAAAGGAAAATGAAAAAGAAGGGTAATATTAAAAATGTCAAATTAGAGAATATAGAAACTAATTTATTAAAAAACTTTAATAATATAATTAATTATAAACAATATATTTATGACCGTATATTTGAGAAACTCAATTAATATTAGGGTGTAACGGCCTATTACGGTTGGAATTGGATCTTCGTTGCTTAAAATAATTCAATTTTGAATTACTAATATATACTATATATGTACTTGC
>NW_017298026.1:22974-23374 GCF_001594075.2 Trachymyrmex cornetzi
TAAATTTATTGCGAAAAATATTACCTCGGCCGGGACTTGAACCCGGATCTCTTGTAAACCGTACGAGCGTCCTGAGCCATTAGACTACCGAGGCCTTAAATCAGTCTTTTTTTTCGTCAATTTTCGTCAATTTGTAAGGATTCAGACATGAAATTAGCGTTTGTTAGTGATAATAAGTTGAATAAATTTATTAAAGTACATAAGGATGTTCTTCCTAAATTTGACAATAAGAATGTGGTCTATAAACTGTTTTGTAAAGATTGTGATGCGACATATGTGTAGGACAAACATACAGAAAATTATCTACTAGAATATCAGAACATCGGAGACATATAAATTGGAATACTAACAGCCACTCTGTAATTACTGACCATCGTATTGAATTTTCGCATGATTTTGA
>NW_017298026.1:23596-23842 GCF_001594075.2 Trachymyrmex cornetzi
TTAATTTAAGTTATTCAAAAATTATTCATTTGACGAAAATGTATTAGTTTTAAGAAATAATTGTTTATATAGCTGTTATTTATTAATATGGTACCGCTCCGATCAGTAATTTAATTTTTACGATTCCAATTTTTTACATAAAAAAGTTTTTGTGTTTTTAAAAAATTTTTGCGATTTTGATTGGCGAATGGAATAATGTACATGCGATTTCATCTTGAAGTTTATAAGCTTGCCTTATTGTTTTCG
>NW_017298026.1:24221-25904 GCF_001594075.2 Trachymyrmex cornetzi
CTTTGCGCCGTTCAACGTTGCTTGACTCTCACTAGCCTAATTTAGTCATACTTTTAATTTGTTGAATTTGAGAGTCCGAATACAATTATTACTTATTGAAAATTGTAAAGTGATAAGAAATCTCGTCAGAAGAACTTATTACTGTGTACGAACGACACCGACTGACAAGACGTGACAACAATTCGAGCTTTTATAATTTATCTATAATCGGGAGGTAGGCCTTCGGAAACCCCTTCATATCCGTCTGCAGGTTGAGTCTGTGCGTTTGTTTCCTGATGAATATCATCTCTGAAATCAATCTTTTTCTGTAGTGAGGTTCCTCGTCCAATATTGCAACGTTGTCCCAATCAAATTCATATCCCTCTTGCAACCGATGTTCCGTTATAACATTGCGAGCAGATGTGTTCCATCGGATGTGGTTCTTATGTTCTGTGATTCTTGATTTCAGTTGTCTACACGTCTGTTCCACATAATTCGCGCGTCGCAACGTATATAGCGTATATAGCGATTTTCAGCTTTTTCCGTTATATCTCGAAAAATATTCGATATAAAAAATATTTTATATAAAAGTTTTACAACAAAATCAGCTGTATTTACACGCGTTTTCAGAACAATTATTTACCAATTTTTTGTCAAAATTTTCGAAAAAAAATTGTTAAATAATTATTCTAAAAAAATATCATTGCATGAGTAAATGGAGGTAATTTTATTGTAAAACTTTTGTATAAGACATTTTTTTATATCTAATATTTTTCGAGATATAACGGAAAAAGCTGAAAATCGCTATATAAATTAAGGGTGATTTCACCCCTTCAAACCGTTTTTGGACCACAACTGATATTTTCTAAATTCATCTCTTTATGTAAGCTACAAGTTCACGAAGTTTCATTAAAATCAGAATAGTTTTCGAGATATAGCGGAGAAAGCTGAAAATCGCTTCGTATATGAGGCCTGATTTCACCCTTCGAAATGTCTATGACCAAAGAAAATGATAAAATGCTGTGGTCGAAGGTTAGTCGTGCTTATTCTATTATAATCTTAGGAGGTTTCTTCCGCCGGGCTCTTACAAATGACCAGAGAGTATGTCCGTTCTATGTACAGTATATTTTACACTAGTATTTACAGAGTATTTGGTGGCCCTGAAAAGGGCCGTTTGATGCGGCGCGGATTACGCCGTCAATCGCTCCCTGTATTCTATCTCCGGCAGGCAGCGCGTCTTCTTCGTTGGCCCCCAAGGTTGGTTGTTATTAAGGTCGGGCGCCCTCCAGGCCGGTGGTGTTCCCGGCGGCGTGTGCGGTGACGGGGGCTGCCGGCGCGTCTCCCAGTCGTCCCTTGTCGTCTGCGTGTCCGTCGAGAGTCGCGGTGGAGTCTCCGGTGACGGGGATACAGCTGCTGGCGGGGTTGTTGCCAACGGTGAGAGGGCCGCCGGTGCCGTCAGATAACAGGGCGACGTCGGTCTGCGCAGCCTGCTGTCCCAGGTGCTGACGAGGGCCCTCGGTGGACGGGTGAGCCTCCGGCGTTGCGGCGAGATCTCCAAGGGCACCAGCCGCCAAGGTGTAGGTGATGGTGACCTTGGGGCGTCCGGTGGTGCTCGCGTACCTCGTCCCCTGCTCCTGCTGCTGGCGGCTCTGCGTCGCTTGGTAGCTCTGCCGCGCTGTGGCGTCCGCTAGTGGTGCGGCGGGG
>NW_017298026.1:26092-26716 GCF_001594075.2 Trachymyrmex cornetzi
CGGTGGGCATTGAGCGAATTGTCGCTGTTTCGGCGGGCTTATATCCCCCGCCGGGCGGATCTTAAGCGCGAGCCTGAGTTTATCGCGCCAGCCCCCTGGGGGTAAGGCCGCGGTACCTGTAATTCGCGCGTCGCGAGCACTTGCGAGAAACTTCGCAGTTGTGCTCGCGCGCGCTTCAGGCAGTGCGGCGGGTCCGCGTTCGTCTGGCGCTCAGTGGTTGCCACAATGCTATCATTTCCATACCACCTGTCATGAGGTAGATAGCATGGTTCGGTTTTTTTTATAGTGGTTTCCCAAGTAGGCCTATTCCACTCTAATTTTTTTATGCACGAATTATTCCGTCATTCCTCCGTTGACTACTTTGGAACATTTAAAAATTTACATATATTTTTTTTAAAGGTTTATTATTATTTCAAAAAGATATATTATTATTATTACATAAAAATATATTCGCGCGAGTAATATTTAAAAAATGCTTATCTCTCTCAAAATATATTGTAAAATTACAACATCCTCCTCATTTTTCTCAATACGTCATTAATTTAATGATGCAGTTATATCATTTAACTCAAGAAGATGTTTTAATTTGACTCTATAATTTATTTACTTACATACGTTAATGTG
>NW_017298026.1:28304-29065 GCF_001594075.2 Trachymyrmex cornetzi
ATGTCCACACAAAAGTTCCAGTTTCTATTAAATAATATACGCAATTATAATTTAATCAATACAATACGTTTTTTAAAAAAAAAATTAGTTATCTTATAAATATTAGAAATAACTCAATCGGATTTAATTTAATAAAATATAATTAAACAGTCAAATCGAAAAACACAAAATAGTAATCTTATACAAATATGTAAGCAATTTTTTTTTTTTCCCCTATATATGATTCAACAAAAGATCCCATTTCTATTAAATATTATATACAATTGTAATCTAATTAATAACGTGCATCGTGTATTGAACAAATTAGTTATCTTATAAAATATTAGAGTTACTACATCGGATTTAATTTAATACATTATGATTAAATAATCTAGTCAATAAATACAAAAAATAGTTGTCTTATAACAATAATCGGAACACGTAGTCAGATTCAATTTCATACATTGTAATTAAATAATCTAGTTAACAATAGTCAAAAGATTAAAATGATACCAATAGTTTTAATATAAATAATTATTTTACTTGAATACCTGTGTCGAAGAAGAGATAATTTGCAATCAAGAACATGGAAAATTCATGTGATACCACTAAATGCAACTAATGCTAAAAACTTTATATTAACTTTGTACAATTCTGACAGTTTATATACATTTACTGAGTCAGTGGTGGAAAGTTCTGGAATCATGTAGAGGACGATACGTTTAATAACGGAAAGTATGCTTCGGATAACTTTTCAGTGTCGTTTTGTTTATTGATTCCTT